>NC_047110.1:93563614-93863614 GCF_902500255.1 Thalassophryne amazonica | reverse complement strand
CAGTTAGTTAAGGGTGGCTTTGGAAGTATTATTTTTTTTTTAGCTCATCTGATTAGCTTGTCAGTATAAATGAATTAACGTATTTATTCAAGATAGCCCTATTTTAAATTGCCACTATGAACACCTTACCAATGGGGTCCTCCAATAAATCAATAATTACCAAATTATTACCACATTCAAATTAACTCATGTAATTTTTAAAGAAACTTAAAAAAAGTAAAATAGAATAAATAACACCAGGGTAGTTTCATTCAACCTATAGCCGAACAATCCGCTTGAATGTCTGCTTTAGATGAGTTTTGGACACTTTTAGCTATCAGATTAGTTGGTCAGTATTACAAGGTGGTTTACTTAGCCATATATAACTGTTCATCCAACTTGACTAGCTGGTATAGAGAGATTTTGGACACTTAGCTCATTGGGTTAGCTGGTCAGTATGATAAGGGTGGTTTAGCTAGTCATATGTAATTGTTCGACCAACTTCACTAGTTGGTATAGAGGGATTTTGGACACTTATAGCTCACCAAATTAGCTCGTCAGTATGGCAAGGAAGGGTGATTTAGCTAGTAATATATAACTTAACCAACTAGACTAGCTGGTATAGGTGGATTTTGGACACTTTTAGCTCATCAGGTTAGCTGGTCAGTATGAGAAGAGTGGTTTAGCTAGTCATATGTAACTGTTCAACCAACTTGACTGGTTGGTATAGAGGGATTTTGGACACATATTACTCATCAGGTTAGCTGGTCAGTATGACCAGGTTGGTTTAGCTAGTCATATAACTGATCAAACAGATCATCTATCTGGTTTAGAGAGATTTCAAACACTTTCAATGGACAAATTATCTGTGCGAGATGCAGAGGCTGACTTAGCTAGTCATACATGGTCAGCAGCCTGGGTAGCTGGTTAAGAAGGGTTGCATGCATGTGGGCATTTGAGGTGATCAAGGTTGTTACAGCTGTGCCCTTGTTGACCAGATAACCTGACCAGCAAAAGTGTTCAAAACGGTTGCAGGTCCGCGTGAATAAATAAGATTTATTTATTTATTCTCAGTAGAGGATGCAGAACCAATTTCACTTTGTCAGACCAAAATGAACTATAGCAACTCTGAAGGAATTAGAATGTGGAATGTGCTGATGAATAATGAAAAATAAGAATATTGTATATCTCCAGTGTGGATGTGAGCAGTTGTGTGACCACCTGATTGATGGAGTCATAATGTTTGTGCTGTGGTTGTGAGACGTTGGCTGGAAGGACACGGCTCCTGGTTAATATCACAGGGTTGACCCCTTTGACCCCTTTTAGCGGATGCACAGGTCTCCTGGGAATCTGGAATTCAACCACCCTTTTGTAGGGTTTAGTTCACTCTGCTGCTTTAAAGCATTTAAAAAAACATTAGAAATTTGTGGTTATTACTTTCACAGATCTGGCTTTATTATTGCTATCTGCAAAACACTTGGACAGGCGCTTTTGGGTGTATTTTCTAACAAAGTCATTTATCATATAGTCCTACAGAATTTAATTTTGTTAGTCTGACTAGTTCTTATCACAGCCCATTTTAAATATAAATCAATCAATAAATAAAAGACTTATTTAAGTGTACTTAAATAAGTGTAAGTCCCTTTAAGTGTACTTTTTAGATATATTGTGACAATAGCTCAGAACAGACCAAAAGTTTGGATGAAATAACATCTTCCTCTGTTCCTCTTTCTGTTTGTGACCTCTTGTGTCCTGAACTCTGGCATTCCTTTTAAGTTATAAAAGTGTCACTACATGACTAATTATGCTTAAAAGCATTTTTTTCCAGATCCCCCCCAAAAAAGTGATAACATTTTTTCATAGGCTTAGAAAAGCGACACCGTTTATAGATTGTACATACAAGCACAATAGGACTTTGTGATGTCATAAGAGAGTTTATTCAAAAGCACTTTATCTCACATTAATAAAGAAAGTAGTCAAATGAAAAAGCATAGCCACCTCTGGATCTGCTTGTGAAGTTAAGGAGTGCTTCTTTCCTTATAGCAAAGACCTTTTTTTTGACAAAGGTTTTGTTGTTTACATGCAATTTAATGCAGACCCTCGATTCATCCAAGCAGCCCAAGTTAGTTAAAGGTTTTAGCTCCCTCTTCTGGCCAAAGCTCCATAACACAACGTAAAAACTAATACTAAAACGAGTTTTAAAACTTTTACTGACGTCTACTGATCGTTGCATTCAAATCTACATAATAAAACATGAAAATATAGCTAGTGTAAGATTGAAAAATCCATCCATCCATCCATCCATTTTCTTCTGCTTTATCCAGAGTCGGGTCGCGGGGGCAGCAGCTCAAGCAAAGCCGCTGAGACCTCCTGATCCACACACACCTCCCCCAGCTCCTCCGGGGAACCCCAAGGAAAATAAATAAACTTTCTCAGCCCTGTCAATCAAGTAGAGATAAAGATAATAGAATGCGTCAGTCTATCGACTATCCCTCAAAGTCCTCCAGGCAGAATTCTTTTGGTGTTTTTAGTACTTTGCTTTGTTTCTGTGTTTGTGTGTGAATTTGCAACAGATGTGTTATGAAATTAAATTGGTCCAAGTATCTGCAGGTTATGTTTTATTGTGTTCTGTGTTTGCAAGTATTTTTTTTTTTACCCCCTTCACTTTGCAAGATATTTTTTGATACAACTGTCTGTTGCCAGTGTGCACCTCCTTTGGAGACCTCTTCTGTTCCTGGGGAGTCCCAAGGCATTCCCAAGCCAGCTGGGAGATGCAAATCCTCCATTGTTTGCTGGGGTCTTCCGCAGGGCCTCCTCCCACTTGGATATGCCTGGTAGACCTCCCCAGGGAGACAACCAGGGGGCATCCTCACCAGTTGCCTGAACCACCTCACCTCCTGGATATTCATGAGCATAAGCCCAGATACATGATACATACACCCTCACCGATCATTTTATTAGGTGCACCTTGCTCGTACCAGGTTGAACCCTTTTTGCTTTCAGAACTGCCTTAATTCTTTGTGGCATAGATTCAACAAGGTATTGGAAACAGTCCTCAGAGACATGATCCATGTTGACATGATGGCATCACACATCTACAGTAATCATAAACACATGGAAGTGCCAAACATCCACCCTCTTTAGAAAGTTGCAAGATTTTAAGTTTTACTCTTGGCTTTTTGCCAGCCCATACAAATCTGGATATATTTTTATCCCATTTCACAAAATAGCAATCTGGCTTCTCAATAGGAATTGACTGAAATAAATACAACATTCTTGGTAGAATATTCATTTTTATAGTTTCTACTCTAGAGGTAATGCTCAAAAAAGGTATTAAATTCTATCTATTAAAATCCTTCATTATTTCTTTCTTTAATGGACCATAGTTTATTTCTTCTATATCAGACAGGTTTATCGGTATGTGTATACCCAAATATTTTATATACTTCTTGTCCCAATCTAATCTGTACAGTTGTTTAAAATATTGGGGAGGGCTGTAATAAAAACAAAGGGCTTGGGTTTTCTGTATGTTTAGTTTGTAACCAGAATATAAACTATATTCTTGCAAAATTGTAAATAATTATGGCAGCGACTCTGTGGGATTTGACAAATAGACCAACACATCATCTGCGAACAAGGCCAGTTTTTCTTCACTTGAAGTGAATATCTTATACAGTAAACTAAATTTAGAACACTTATTGGTCTATAATTAGAACAGTCTGATTTATCTTTTCCCTCTTTAGGTATAACTGAGATTATTGCCTCCCTCCATGAGAGGGGAGTTTTGCCATTACTCAGGATCCAGTTAAAAGTTTTATGGAGAATCGAAGTTAGCACATCCCTGAGTTTTTTGTACCACTCTGCCGTAAATCCATCTGGGCCGGGTGCCTTGTTAGTTTTAAACTTACAGATGACCAGTTGAATTTCTTCTTTTGTAATTTCTTTTGTAAGGCCCTTATTTGGTTGGTAAATTTAATGATTTCAGTAGGCTGTCCATTTTTTGGTCATTATCTATAGGGGGTTGTGAATACAATTTTTCATAATAATCTTTAAAACAATTTCTAATTTTATCCAACTGAGTGTATACTACTTTCGTTGAGGTGTCTTTTATCTTGTAAATGGTATTTTCTGATTTTTGCTTTTTCCATTTCTTAATAATTCTGTTTAGTGAATAATAACTTTTTGGGGGATTTCTTGATTGTATCTTTCCCCAGTCTGGTTTCTTTTTGCCTTAATTTCAAATTTTATTTGCTTATCCAAAGTGCCTTTATGTTTAGTTTCTAATGTAAGTAGTTCCGATTGTAATGTCTTAAGTTTTTGAGTCCTTAGCTTTTTAAAATAAGAGGTTTTTGCTATGACTCTCCATCTCATCACAGCTTTACAAGCATCCCATATTATAGGAGGAGATGTTTCACCATTGTCATTTATTTGTCAGTATTTGGCTATTTCTGCAGAGAATTGTTCACAAGTTTTTTGTTGCATATACTCTTATTCAGTCTCCATTGTGTCAATTTTGTTCCTTGAGTCATTTGTATATCTAAATGTAGAGGGGAGTGATCCGATGTATCCATTACTCCTATTGTACATTTTTGCATTCTATTTATATCTGCACTGAAAGTAAAGAGATAATCAATTCTCAAAAAAGATGAATGTGGCGATGAATAGAATGTATAATCTCTGTTTGTTGGATTGAAATGTTTCCAAATATCAATAAGACCTATTTCTGACAGCATAAGATTATTATTATTATTATATTTTTTTTGGTCTTTTTTGTGATTGAGAAACTCTACTTCTTGTTGAATCCATATGGATTTAGAGTTATATTTAGATCTCCCCCCTTGTACCTCCATAGCAACTTTTCGTATAATTTGCACATATTGATCTGATTTAGACTATAAATCAGTACTACTAGAATATATACATTATAGAAAGTAAACAATTCTCCATCCAGTTTTCCTGTTACCATCACATATCTTTCCTCCTTGTCCTTAATTGTTGAAATATGTTCAAAAGTAACTAAATTTGTTATTAAAATGGCCACTCCTCTGGTATGTTTTGTGCCGTTTGAAGAGAAAAAAAAAAAAACATGTTTAACACCCTGTCTCTTACATTTCTCACACTCTAGTCCTGCCATATGAGTCTCTTGTAGGAACGCTACATCTAATTTTTCCCTTTCCAGTTTATTGAATATTTTGCTTTGCTTAGCAGGGCTTTGGAGCCCGTTGACATTTATCGAGAGGACTTTAACCATTAAGGGATTTTCGAATATTACTTAAATTGAAGTATTGGCAAAATACTGTACATTTCCCATACTATATTTTCAACCAGCCGGAAGTCTTCAAAGATACACATTCTACCTACTGATAACAGAGAACTAATGAACAAACAGAAACATGTGAACAAAAAATAAAAACAAAAAGCCTTTCTTCTTCTCAGGGTCTTGTGACACCTGTAGTCTCTGTTGGTGAGGGAGGAGATAAATCCCCATGGTTGGGGCTCCCCTTAGTGGTGGAATGACTGAACAACATAGACCTTCCAAGTCCACTAATAGTCCAACAAAACTTACTGCTCCAACGGTACAGTTTATAACTTGAGTTCACCCATACCCAGTGTAAAGAATAAATAAAAAATATATGCTATATTACTCATAATTAGCTTTGCATGCTAACAATGCTAAAAGTTACTGAATAAAAGGTTTTGTGTTCATTATTTACAAAAAGGAACAAATGTTTAGAAGTATGTACACCATGCAGGTTTAAATCAACTAGGTATTGTATTGAATGAATGAAGTTGAATAGAGTGTATACTTGTGCCATAATGTGTTTAAGGGTTTCATCATGTCGTCAAATGAATGAAAATGTATATGACTATGTTTTGATAGGTGTTCAACTGATTTATGATGGTTTTGAAATGATACAATATTATACGGTTTGATTAATGATTGAAATATGTGCTTATGATGAATTGTATTGAACATGTTGAACTGCTGACAGATTTGTTGACTCTCAAATCAGTAAAGTGTTTTGGTTTAAGGTTTTCAGAAATAACATGTGCTTAAGTAGGGTGTAACATGTTGGTTTAAACATGTCAGACATTGACCATTTTAATAAAGTCATGACTAATGCCTGACATGATGTTTCATGATATGCTCAAAGGTCATGAGGTCAAGATGTGTACTGCAAATAATATTGTTGTTGCCTCTGTTTATAATCAAATGGTTTGCACATTTATGTTTGAACTATGCTGATCAATAATGAACAGTTGAATGACTGTATTGTTCAATATTAATTGCTGCTTCTGCATTCTGTAAAATGTGAAATGTGAGTGGATATTTTGACTGTGAAAGAACTTTGTTTCCACAGGGAAGAACAATGACTGGATTATGTGTTATCGGGGAGGCAACCTTGAAAGTGTCTGTAGAGACATTAATGCCACTGAACTGAACACATGGACCTGTTCTCATATGGAGCTGAAAAAAGAAAACAGTGATTCTTTAACACTATTCTACATTAATTAGTTACACTTTGCCACAAAAGGCAGAAATTGGGGGTGTATGTGCTGGTAAACCTCAGCACCCAGAACAATCATCAAATCAGTTCCCATCACAACGTTGGACGATTAAAGATTAACAACAATGCCTGCTTTATTCCATGGAGTTACATGTTTTGTGCTTAGACTGAGGACGTGTGGGACTGGGCGCCCCGCCCGGACAGATTTCTGAACTGCAAGCTTAAAAACTTTTTTGAAAAGAAAAGAAGTGTGTTCTTTTTGCTGCACATGCTGTGGGTATCAGTTTTTGTGTATGTGTGTATGCATTCTGAACCCATTTTTGCGCAAAGATGAATGATTTTTGACGACTGATCTGCTCTGCTGTTTTAATAAACCTGGTAGGAATAACTTGAATTCAAATTATTGTTGTGTATTCTATTTGTACTGCCCACAGACTCACGAGGGGAAACCTGAGATTTTCTATGTTTTGAGTAAAGGTTATTTTTGTAGGAAGGTGTTTTTTCCCCAACACCAGACAGTCATTAACTAATTTGTCTTCTATTGCCTTCTTATGTGCATAGCTTTGGGCAACACTTCACCTCCAATGTCTTTTATGAGATGGATCCTCTTCTAAACTGTGCCAGCCTTTGTTTTACTCTCCTTTCCATATTTGGACCCACACCGTCAGCGTTAACTTCTAGCCAAGGTAATGCGGCACTGATTCTCTCCTCCATAGTCGGTCCACGGTGTTCTCTGAGAGTGGCCACCTCCAGCCCCCGTGTGCCCTCATCTCCTGCGCTGCGTCCTCGGCGTTGTTATAGGTCTGTGTCCCATCACTCCAGTGTATCTGAATCTGTGTGAATGGTGTTTGGAAGCGGATGCCTTTCTCTCAAAGCACTTTTTTGATTTCCCCATAGATGCCTTTACGGTGTCAAATCGCTTGCGTAATCACGTTCTCGGTGGGGAGGCCGAGGTTTTGCTGTCAGTGTAAACAAGCATTTGTGGGGAGAGGACAAGCAACAAGCAACTTGTTTGCAACGTTGCGTCGTTATGGAGGCGAGTTCAATCAAAATATGTATTTAGGTGTTTAACTAATATAATCGTGAGTCTTTAATGTGAGTTTAAAAAAAGCGTGTTGCTGTTAGGGTTGCGTGTCAGGAACCGGTTCTTTTCGGGTATCCTTAAGAAATGATTTGATCCATCGACATCAATAACCTTTTTGCTTAACGATTCCCTTATCGGTCCTTCAGAGTGGCTGTTGTTTTTGGGGGTGTTTGTCAGAAAAATGTAATTTCTCTACATTGATTACGGACCCTGCAGCAGGTCTGCAATCAAGCGTATCTGTAGCGCGGCTTTGAACCTTGAACCAATGAAGCAGTGCTTTGATCTTTGATTTGCTGCTACATTGGTTCTTTGTTTTATTTCGGTTTATCTTAACTTTTCACCACTAAAACCCTGAAGAGCATATGTCTGTGAGTAATATTTACCTTTTTTATGTTAAACCAACCTGTTATGGTCTTCTCAAACAGTTGATAGATGTATTTTATAACTTAAATATAAGGGCAATGCTAACGCATTAACATATCTATGGCGTTTTCAATGTTAAAGTTAACATTAAGCTGAGGCATTATCAAGCCTCCCTCCCCAGCGCGCAAAGGATTCTGGGATACTCTAAAGCTGTGAATAGATTTTATGCGTAAAACAAGGCACTGGATATCTTCTCTTTTTCAGACCAATCTCTGTAACCCCTAGAGATGGTTGTGTGTGAAAATCCCAGTAGATCAGCAGTTTCTGAAATACTCGGATCAGCCCGTCTGACACCAACAACTATGCAATGTTAAAAGTCACTTAAACCCCATTTCTTCCCCATTCTGATGCTCAATTTGAACTTCAGCCATCACCGCTTCTAGATGCCTAAATACACTGAGCTGCTGCGATGTGATTGGCTGATTAGCTGTTTGTGTTAACAAGCATATATATATAGCACAAAATCACAACAAAGTTGCCTCAAGGTGCTTCACACAATTAAGGTCTAACCTTACCAACCCTCAGAGGAAGCACACAGGTGACAGTGTTAAGGAAAAACTCCCTCTGATGATTTGAGGTAGAAACCTCAGGCAGACCAGACTCAAAGGGGTGACCCTCTGCTTGGGCCATGCTACAGACACAAATTACAAAACAATACACAAAACGAATATACAGGAAATGTTACCGGTGCACAGGACAGGAGGGTTTCAGGAACAGACACCACACCCATCTCTGGATGAAGTCACACCTCAAACAGAGTGGAAAAAAAAAAACAATCAGGCATTGAAAAGACATCAAATACAGTAATACAGTAATTTGTCAGCATTAAGCAACAAGTAAAAGAGAAGAAATACTAAGGTGATCGCTGGCCACTAGCCATAAGCTTCACTAAAAACTTGTGATAACAGACTCAGAAATAGAAAATGCAGAGCAGAGACACTGAAGGTTAAAAAGTGTTGCTGTTATCAATGTAAAAATATTCCTCTTGCAAGGTGTAGAAATGCAGTGCATTTGCCAGTAATGTTTGGGACAATACTAACATCACTAAATACGTCTGTCCAGGGACCAAGTGAGTCCAAGCTCTTCCCAGGCATTTCTCAGTCTCAAGGGCCAAAATGCAACAAGAGATAAGTTAATTTCTCTATCCAAGTTTGACATTTTCACTGTGTATACAGTGCATCCAGGAAGTATTCACAGCACTTCACTTTTTCCACATTTTTTTTGTTACAGCCTTATTCCAAAATGGTTGAAATTCCTTTTTTTTCCTCAACATTTTACACACAATACCCCATAATGACAATGTGAATAAACATTTTTTTGTTTGTTTTTTACATTTTTGCAAATTTATTAAAAATAAAAAAGAAATCACATGTACATAAGTATCCACAGCCTTTGCCATGAAGGTCAAAACTGAGCTCAGGTGCATCCCGTTTCCACTGATCATCCTTGAGATGTTTCCACAGCTTAATTGAAGTCCATCTGGGGTAAATTCAGTTGATTGGACATGATTTGGAAAGACACACAGCTGTCCACATATAAGGCCCCACAGTTGACAGTGCATGTCAGAGCACAAACCAAGCATGAAGTCAAAGGCATTGTCTGTAGACCTCCAAGACAGGATTGTTTCGAGGCACAAATCTGGGAAGGGTACAGAACCATTTCTGCTGCTCTGAAGGTCCCAATGAGCACAGTGGCCTCCATCATCCGTAAATGGAAGAAGTTCAGAGACTAGTCAGGATTGAAGGAAAGGTGAATGCAGCAATGTACAGAGACATCCTGGTTGAAAACCTGCTCCAGAGCACTCTTGACCTCAGAATGGGGCGGTGGTTCATCTTTCAGCAGGACAATGACACTAAGCACACAGTCAAGATATCAAAGGAGTGGCTTCAGGACAACTCTGTGAATGTCCTTGAGTGGCCCAGCCAGAGCCCAGACCTGAATCTGACTGAACATCTCTGGAGAGATCTGACAATGTCTGTGCACCAACGCTCCCCATCCAACCTGATGGAGCTTGAGAGGTGCTGCAAATAGGAATGGACAAAACTGCCCAAAGATAGGTGCACCAAGCTTGTGGCATCACATTCAAGAAGACTTGAGGCTGTAATTGCTGCCAAAGGTATATCAACAAAATACTGAGCAAAGGGTGTTAATACATGTTATTTCTTAATTTTTTTATTTTTCATAAATGTGCAAGAAGTTCAAAAAAAATATTTTTCATGTTGTCATTATGGCTACATTTGATCTCATTCCAAATAGCGATAAATAAAGTCCATCATGGTGTTAAAATAGGATAAATGACATTACAGTGGAAGAACTTGATTTAATACCAACACTATAACTGAGTTCATTTTAAGTTGGAGCAATGTATTCCCGGCAGAGTCTGTTTTACTCTACAAACCTTATTGTGTGCAGTGAAAACAGAACTCGGCAGGAAATTGGAAAAGCGTGATTTATTTAGAGTGTCTACTCTTTGATTCATACTAAGCAGAATAATGAGTTGGAGTAAGCTGGTATTTCTCTTCTTAATTATGTCTGCAATTGAATTGGTACAACAAAATAATCAAAGGATATACTTAAGTTGGAGCTAGCAGAGGCTTTCAACACCAATGCCACTGGATGAATCACATTAATGGAAAAATATGCTTCAATGTCAAAGGGAATAGATTAAAAAACCTCCATTCTTCTTGTATTTTCAGTGCTTCAGGTCCACTTTGTTGTTATGCAAATAGTTCAGTTGATGTGCTGCTCTTATGCAGGAGTAAGGTCGATAAAATGTTTAAGTGCTAGTTGTATTTTCATGTGAGAGGACACACACACAAAAAAATTCTCGTACATTATCTTGTGCTGACATAGAAACAGTTCTGTGGATGCTCACAGATGTTCTCAGCAAGTTTTCTTCTTTGACCTAAAATAACGTCCAGCTTTTGCTGAGTGAAAAGTAATTTGCTAAATTTCTAAATATGTTCTGGTTTGCTTCACCCCGTGGTCACCTATAGGATAGATGATCTTGACCTGCACTGATATATGTGTGGGTACCATGTGTGCCACTAAAATGCATTTATATGTTTGCAGTATGGAAATTAAATGATGAAATAAGCACTTTGCTTTGGGATGCATTATTAGCTGCAACATACTAGAATTTGAACATTTGTTGTTTCGCTTCTTCCCGACTCCTTCCAGGCCTTGTGTCCGATTTCCACCAAGCTTAGTATGTGTGTCGAGGTCTACCCCATAATTAGTTATGGCAAAGGTCAACGTTGTTGGTCTTAAAGGTCTAAATTTTGATTGTGTTTTTTTTTGTCCCCCCCCCCCCCCCCCCCCCCCCCCCCCCCCCCACACACACACACCCCAGACTTGCCACACATATGTAGGTGTTTTGAGGAATTGCCTGGTCGAGATTCAATTTACCAGAGGTCAAAAGCTTTGGCTCAAAGGTCAAAATTTTAGTTTTGTACTGCATTTTGCACCAAATGGAGAAGGGTTCTGGATTTGCCCAGGCAGTGATGAGTTTACCAAACGTTAAGGTCAAGTCTGCTCCTCCCAGGTCCTTTTGCTGATTTAGATTAGATTAGATTAAATTAGATTAGACTGATTGATTGGTTGAATGAAATGTTTATTTCGAATATAAAGGCACAAAATAAATAACAACAATAACAATATCAAAATATAAAGAAAATTATAATCAATGGATATTCGAAAAGGAGTGAGAAGAAGTAAAACTCATTTACTCCCACCCCTTGCCCTTAAGTAAATAACATAATTAACTTACACATGATATATGCATTAATACATAAAAACATACACACATAATCAAGCACATTCATCCATCAGCACATGTACAGTCCACATATAAATCCACATGTACAATATAAACATAAAACAAAGAAATACCACAAAAAAAAAGACTAGCGAGGCTCTCCAAAGCAAGGAAAGAAAAGAACTGGGTAGAAATCATCAAAAAACAACAAAAAATACATAAATAAAAACATAATAATAATAACTAGATTGAATTTTAACTAGATAGAAATAGACAGAATTGTATTAATCCCTTGGGAAGACTCCCTGAGGGAAATTGAGGTTCCAGCAGCATTGTATAGCAGCACACAGGGTAAGAAGCACACAGAGTATCAAAAGTAAAAGTAAAAAAAAAACAAAATCAATTTCAGATATAAATAAAAATACACAAATATAAATACCATACATACTGATCACTCTTGGTTTACTGGCTACTACTGTTCCTCTCCTTTCCCTCCTCTGTCTTCCTGTTACTCCTCCTCCCCCCAATTGAGGAGTTGTACAGTAAAGATTTCTACCAAACTTGGTTTGTCAATGAAGGTTGACCCCCAAAAATCCTCTCGATGAATTCATTTTAGTAAAGTTTTTTTAAAAAACCTGATTTGGATAAAATGTGGCCCACGTGTGATTTCCAGAATTGCCCTGGAAATGTCAGTCAGAGGTCAACCATTTGGGTGAAAGTCAAGGTCACTGGGATCAAATGTCAGATTGGTGTAGCCCTGACTGCCTTCATGCCCGCAGGTACAATTACAAAGTTTCTTGAGCTCTGATCTGCATTTTTGCTGTCAGTCCTCGATCAGAGCACTTGTACAAAGACGTCAACAGTTCTGTGAATCAGTAGGCTTGTTCTTTGAAAAAGGAACAGCGTTGGTATGTGTTGAGCTGGATGAGGTACTGCAGGTGCGATTGTGTTTAACTGCATGCGTAATCTCAAAGGTGATATGGTGGTGTGTGCCACGCTACTGACACATCTCTGCCTAATGTACTTGGGACCTTCATTCTAATCCTATGGTGATATGAAAATTTGCTTGTTGGTCCTACATTTAAAAATTCACTCCTGTCTGGCAGAAAATAAGTGTGCTGAAATTTACAGTCAAAAAGCCAAATCACATAGATTTAGGTGTATTTCTTTTAGCTTTGCCTTGACTGTATCTACATCTAAAGTAGGTGAAAGACATCAGAGTTTCTTCACTCTTGTAGTCTCCTATTTAAAGGGACTAAAAGTAACAGACATTTGGACGGCCGTGTAGTTTCCCGTCCATGTCTATGCTGTCTGTAAAATAAAAGGTGTGTGTCCTCTGAGTGTTTGTGTATCTGGAGCATCAATTGAAACCCTGATAGAGCTGACTTTCATCCTTCGGCATACTTATATATTTTTTGATGAGGATTCAAGTCGTGAAAACAGGAAGGTGATTTGACCAATATGTACTTCCACAATAAGAGCCTGTATTTCAAAATAAAAGCCTGTGTGGTAAATTCATTAGTTTGTTCATCCTCTAACATCCCAGACAGCAGATTCAAATCTGGACATTTTCTGTATGCATGTGACCCCAAACCCAGAATTAACATTCCAGGTAACACACAACATAAATGCAATGTTGCTGGAATGTTGCTGACAACATTGTAGCAATGTTGTGGGGAGTCTACAAATTCATATTGCTACAATGTTGCAATACAATGTGGCAATGTTGTGGCAATGTCAAATTGTTGGACAAAACAGCAGAATTGTGTCTGAACAGTGTCTCACACAGGCCAAAAAAGAAAAAAAAAGAAAAGAAAAAAAAAAAAGAAATTTTATCTTATGTGGGCACTGTCACAGTGCAAATATAAAACTTCAGTTATTCATAATTTCTTTATACGGAATATTTACTGGTCAAGCAACTTCAGAAAAGCTTATTGATGACAAAAATTGATTTTAGCAAACTGAACACAACTAAAAACAGATTAAACCTTCAATAAAGACTTATAAAAGCCAAGACATTTTTGTATGTCCATACTTAAAAAAATGTAAACAGAGTTTCCCCAAAAGTCAGCTGTCCTCTGTATATAGTACAAATGACCACATCTAGAACCTGTGTTTCTCCACGGGTCAACGTCCTAGTTTAGTCATTATTTTAATTGTTAACGTCCACTGATCAGCTTGCCGCATTTAGAATAGATTGTTGGAAAACAACTTCAAGGAGAAAAAAAGAAGCTGTATTAAGGACACAAGTGAGGGAAGGCACCAAGAGGTTGATGACAACTCTGATGGTGTTACAAGCTGTAGTTGCTGTGACTGGAAAGACTGCACACACAACTTCTACCTCTTAATTTACTAAAGCTTTTATTAAATGAATACGTTGACCTATATATCTGTTGATGCTGCCATACAGTGTTGTGCAAATTTTTGTGCTCCCTTGAGATTTGACACATTTTAATTTTTATATCTTCAATAAAAAATAACTATATTAAAATTTCTAAAATTATATCTTTTATGCTCACAGTGAAGTCAAATCTCCGCACCTTGATAAAAATATCAAAACCAAAACAATAGTGCACAGAAGTATGTGCCACTGTTGGTATAACAGAACTAAATTATCACTTTTATAGCCAGTTTCCTTCAGACAAGTCGTGGGATTGATACCTGAACATTTCCAAGTTTATATCAAGGATTAAGAACTCTACTGCAAATCTGTCTGGAGCAGGCAGTTCTCAAAAAGCCACTGTGAAAGAAGGACCCTGGCGAGGGAAGCCACCAACTCACCCATTATACCTCTGATGGACTTATAGGCTTCTGTTGTTGTGACTGGAGGGGGTGGGAATAGTGCAACTTTTGTCAGTTGCGTCATCAGTTACTGTATATATGAGGAGCAGCTGACAAATTTCTTCCTCCAATGCAATTACACTCAACAAAAATATAAACGCAACACTTTTGGTTTTGCTCCCATTTTGTATGAGATGAACTCAAAGATCTAAAACTTTTTCCACATACACAATATCACCATTTCCCTCAAATATTGTTCACAAACCAGTCTAAATCTGTGATAGTGAGCACTTCTCCTTTGTTGAGATAATCCATCCCACCTCACAGGTGTGCCATACCAAGATGCTGATTAGACACCATGATTAGTGCACAGGTGTGCCTTAGACTGCCCACAATAAAAGGCCACTCTGAAAGGTGCAGTTTTATCACACAGCACAATGCCACAGATGTCGCAAGATTTGAGGGAGCGTGCAATTGGCATGCTGACAGCAGGAATGTCAACCAGAGCTGTTGCTCGTGTATTGAATGTTCATGTCTCTACCATAAGCCGTCTCCAAAGGCGTTTCAGAGAATTTGGCAGTACATCCAACCAGCCTCACAACCGCAGACCACGTGTAACCACACCAGCCCAGGACCTTCACATCCAGCATGTTCACCTCCAAGATCGTCTGAGACCAGCCACTCGGACAGCTGCTGAAACAATCGGTTTGCATAACCAAAGAATTTCTGCACAAACTGTCAGAAACTGTCTCAGGGAAGCTCATCTGCATGCTTGTCGTCCTCATCGGGGTCTCGACCTGACTCCAGTTTGTCGTCGTAACCGACCTGAGTGGGCAAATGCTCACATTCGCTTGCGTTTGGCACGTTGGAGAGGTGTTCTCTTCACGGATGATGCGAAGGAGATGTGTTGCACTGCATGAGGCAAATGGTGGTCACACCAGATACTGACTGGTATCCCCCCCCAATAAAACAAAACTGCACCTTTCAGAGTGGCCTTTTATTGTGGGCAGTCTAAGGCACACCTGTGCACTAATCATGGTGTCTAATCAGCATCTTGATATGGCACACCTGTGAGGTGGGATGGATTATCTCAGCAAAGGAGAAGTGCTCACTATCACAGATTTAGACTGGTTTGTGAACAATATTTGAGGGAAATGGTGATATTGTGTATGTGGAAAACGTTTTAGATCTTTGAGTTCATCTCATACAAAATGGGAGCAAAACCAAAAGTGTTGCGTTTATATTTTTGTTGAGTATATTTCAATAACCAGCAAGATACAAAGTGAAACAATCCTTTACCCGCTTACTATCACTACACCAAATGGTTTTCACCTGCAACTTCAGGCATGTGCTGAATCACTTTCAATGTAACACCTGCTGAGTAGTTGAGGGTGGGGGGGTTGCAGCACACCCAAGAAGGACACATCCAGCACATCCAGGTTGGACAAACTGATCAGGTGGGCTGTGTCCATGGTTGACATGAAGCTAAACTCTCTGGTGACAGTGGCACAGAAGAGAACACTGGACAAACTGCTGGACATTATGGACGATCCCAGTCACCCTCTGGACACCGTCATCAGCAACCAGAGGAGCCTCTTCAGCCACAGACTGCTCCTTCCCAAGTGCAGGACCAACAGACTGAAAAACTCCTTTGTCCTTCAGGCCATCAGACTGTACAACTCCTCACTCAGGGGGGAGGAGGAGTAACAGGAAGACAGGGGACGGGAAGGAGATGAACAGTAGTAGCCAGTAAACCAGTACTGATCAGTATGTCTGGTATTTATATTGCAAACTGTTTTTCTTTTTTACTTTCACTCTTGACACTCTGTGTGATTATTACCCTGTGTGCTGCTATACAATGCTGCTGGAACCTCAATTTCCCTGAGGGAGTCTTCTCAAGGGATCAATAAAGTTCTGTCTAATCTAATCTCTAATCTAAAAACAGCGCTCATGCTTGAAGTGGGTTCATCCTGGAATGCACACAGTTCTTCAGTAGGACATTGCTTGTCCACACACGAGTTGACAAATACAGGATGCATTGCAGCGGCCCACATCTTACCACACTCGCCATACAGGCCGGGTCTCAAGATCTCTGACTTTTTCCTAAGATTAAAGAACACCTGAAGAGACACAGTTACACTAATGATGCAGAGGTACAAGCCGTGAGAGAAGATGCCTGATGTCTTCCCTGACACTATGCTAAATCTTGTCTGGCATTGAGACAAATATGTGGACAGGGAAGATGACTAGGTGGAAAGGTGATGACATGCAAGCTTTAAACAGATATGAAATTCATGTGAGTATCTTGCTTACTCATACACAGACCTTTTCAGCAGACCCTTGGAGCTTCATGATGGAGTGGAACCAGGAGCGGCTGAGAGTCTACTCTAGGTAGTTGTACTCTAAAGGCCCTGTCACACCTTGACGATTTAGCCTGCGTATACTGACTGTATTAAAAATGCTCCTATACGCGGGCGGATGTCTAATAAATTAATGCAACCGTGCCACCTTGACGACTTACGTAACCAGCATATACTGACAGCCCTGTTTCCATCGAGTGGTTCGAGTCAGTGCTGCACAATATTATACACATTGGAACAGTTAAGTCTGGCTTGGTTTGTGTTTCCACTGCAGGTAGAACACTTAAATATTGATGAGCATGACATCGAGTGCGTACACGGTGTTGCACAGCGTCTCCACCCTACATGGAGGCAAAACTGAGTAATTTTAACATACTGCAACACATATTATGTTTCAGCATGCTCTTAACTTACACAAAATTTACCCATAACATATTAGACGTACACCAATGCTTTTTTAATACGGTTAGCATACGCGGGCTAAATCGTCAAGGTGTGGCAGGGGTTTAAACGAGCAGACCTGCCTGCTCGGCAGTGTCTCGAAGAGTTTTTTTCTTTTATTTCATGGATGGTGCTGATTTAAAACACTTTACATCCTTTGAGAATAAATGTCAGCTATATATATTGTGAGCGCCGAGTAATGCTAGAAATGATGCCACACTGTGCACGCAGATACCACAAGAAGTGAGACCAGGTACACACAGTCAGAGTTAAGAATTTCAAGGAAAGAAACGGTGTAGTTTGTAAGAGTTATAGACGGCTCCAGAGAGAGCGCGGTGATAGGATCTTTTTAGCTCTCATCTGTGATATAAAACCCCATCTCTATTACAAACGTTTGCTACAATAGACTGAGTTTAAGCTGCTACTCTCCTGAGAGCTTTGTGCTCATAAAAATGTCACCACAAAACAGAACAAAATCGGCCGTGTCTCCTTAAAAGACTTGCGTTTCAGAGGCGGTTGTGAGATGTGAAGCAGGCGGAGACAGCAGGGCTCCCCGGTGGGGGGGAAAAACACTTATAGGTGTGTGCACGTAGGCTGCAGACTCATCCCTCTAAATATTCTCAGTGTCACCTCCGCCCCTTTTCACTCCGTGAACCACTTTGAATCACCAGAACATATTTAACGTCCCAGGAGAGCTTTTGGAGATCCGGTCACCGCTCAGTGCACCGCTAGATCTGAAAGGATAGTTTATTATTGAAGAGAAAGCAGACAGCATGCAGTGGGAAGGAGTCCCTGGTGGAAACAAAAAGCATCCTCCGACTAAATGTGTAGCTGATGCAGGTTTTGTGTCGTCATGCACCACAAACCTGCATAGGTGGCATGATAATTAGAAAGTCATAGAGGAAACTCTGTGCAGAAATCCTACACTGTGAATGTAAATCAGTGCTTTACTGTAGTGATATATGTGTATTCATTTTATACCCAAATTCAAAGCTAATTTCCAATCCCTCTGACATGAAATATGTCATTTATTATTCTTAAAGCTCGAACGGAAGTGGGACAAGTGGTGCACTATCACATCAAGCCATCACTGGTAGACTGAACAACCCCTAGTGGTCTGTGAGTGTTGGACAGTGTGACCTATGACGCTTGTCCTCAGACAACTTGATGACACAGCGTACATAACTGATAAAACTAAAGTCTTCATATCTCCGTCTGGGCCAACAGGTGTGAAATAGTCTGTTCTTTGCTTATCATGCTGACATGAGACACAGGCAGCACAAAGTTTTGATATAACATACCGTTCAGATAAACTCTCTCCAGCCAATCACATAATTGTACTGATACACACAATAGGGCAAGACCCGCCCACCTGGGGGATGGTAAAGCACAGGCTTAAAAATGTAGGCGGGGCACAATGTCAGGGCTCTTGTATGCAACTCCGAGGGGGACGTTTCCTTCAAGACTCCAGCGCTGTTGTAGTGACTCTCTGTTCATGGAAAGCTTCTTTTTAATACAATATCTGATTTTGAAGTCTGTTTCCTGTCAGTCTTTTTGAGTCTTTGAGTTCCAGCTCCCCACATAAAACTACTGGCAGGGGATCTGCAGCAGACAATCCCCAACATGAGTACACTGGTAAAATATCACTTTTTTAAATTATCATCATTCGAACTGAAAAGTGTTTCTCAAACTACAGACAGCCAGCAGAAGGCAGAAAAGTGCTTCAAAAAATTTTTTTTCGGCATTTTTTGTTACAAGCAGGCATCTATGCTAGATCAAGTCCTTATATAGTAAGGTTTCACATCAGGGGCGATGCCAAAAATAAAAATCATTTTTTGGCCATTTTTGGGCCAATAACCCCCATTTTGGGGTCAAAATTCAAAAATGGTCCAATCCTTTTGATATGCATATCAAATTACTTGTCTTGACGAGTAGTTTGACCTAATTTGACCTTGCGTTACGTCACAATGACCGAAATTGTGGAAAGGTCAACGCACTTTTTGTGAAGGGTCAAATTCATAAAATCTCTTATGATGGTCCGATTATGACAATTTTTGTGTCTAATTATGTTTTCTTGCACAAGAAACCCAATAAGACAACTTACATAGACCATTATGCCAGTCTTAGCTATGAAAATACAATTATGTCAGATAAGATGGGTCTATTGATTAACTTTATCCAACTTCAAAATGGTTATAACATCAAAATTGATCATAATTGGCCTCTTTTACTTCAAGCACATTAATTAAATATAAAAACTGCATAAGTATGATTTTTGTGAATATAAAGAAAATCAGAATACAAAAGCAAAGAAGACAGAGACATTTTAGATTTTAGCTAATTTATTAAAATCATTTTTTATGATTCATTGTTTCCATTACACAACATACACTTGATACCTCAAGTGTCAGAACCATTCAAAATAAGTTCAATACACCTACTGACATTATGTTTTTTTGTTATTAGTACCAAATTGACAAATTTTAGTTACCTTAAAGGGGCATTCCATAAAAAAATTAAACTGATTACCACCCATGTTATGGAAAAACATATATTAATATGATTTTGGTAAAACTATGATTTGATGTGATTTGACATCATTTGAAGTATACTTACATTTGAAATATACTTCAAATGATGTAAAAAACGGTAGACTTTTAGTAGTCAGTCAGTAGACTTTAGTAGTCCCGCTGTGTTCCCAGCTGGTCAAAGAGCTTTTTCTCTGTGGAACGGTCTTCCTGCGACCGTGAGGTAGGTGGAGCCCATGGACATTTTTAAAACCTATGTTTATTCTCTTTCTTATGAATAGCTTCTATTTTTATCTGTTTTATTCTTTTATTTGAATATTTTAATTTTTAAATTTTTACTTATTTATTTAAAATTTTATATTGAACTGTTCTGTGTGAGGTGCCTTGCGGCAGCTTTTGTTGTAATTTGGTGCTTTATAAGATGATTAAATTGAAATTGAATTGATTAAATTGTGTCCTTTAAATAGCAAAGCGGGGGTGCACATGCCCCTAATGTAGTTACACAATGTGCAGCATAGATTGACAACATAGGGCTCCACAAAGAAAGGACCAGGTCAGAATCAAACAAATTCAGATCTAAATAGTGATGGATGGCACATGAATTCAATTTGAGAACCTTAAATATATAGTGGAACTAAAGTTTGGAACATTATGTTTGGGAACATGTGCTGGTGCTGCTTGTAGCCACATCCACTACAGTAAATGACTTTGGTCCTGGATGGCAACCACTCAGGCAGAAAACTGGTTCGTCCTTGCCTCTCGAACGTGAAACTCACTACTGAGAATTTCACGGTTAAATTCAGACCACTTGAATTCAAAAAGGCAGTTTTCTAAAAATTTGCATTCTAATCCAACTGCATTTTTTCTGCAAATCTGATTGGTCAATCGTGTGAGATTTCAGACCGTATAACATCGTGGTAATGGTGGCAAAATATTCGACACATTTCACATTTGGATGTATTACTCCGCGCCCTGACCAGTGTTCTGACGAGATGTCATTCGTCGATTTATGCGACGAGACACACATCTCGACAGAACACCGGTCACGCGTGCTGCTACGCAGATGTCATAATTGCGCTGTTAGCTGAGAGCGAGAGAAACTCACATACCGCTGCCGCCGCCAAAATGGGTGAATTTAAGATACCATGCGAAAGTATTAATGTGGATTCTGATACAGAATTACCGTTTCACATTTGATGGATTTTCCCATTTGATGGATTACTCCGTGCCCTGACCGCTGTTGGAGCGACGCAGCCTCGACGGTAAGCCTCACTATCCGAATTACCTACAGAAAAGAAACTGTGCAAACGATGGAATTGTTTGCACAGAATGACACCCTTGTGTCTGATGTTTTGCGGATGTTCATTCTGGTTATACGGTCGCAAATTGAGCTTTACCGGTGACGTGTTAGTGGAGCCGGTAAAATGGATATTTGATGGATAATCATCAGACACAACAGGGTTACTCCCTAATTATCCCAATCCCCTACATGACCAGATGCAATATGTGAAACCCCTATCCTAGACACGACCAGATGCTTTATCCCAAATCCCCTATCCTAGACACAACCAGATGCATTATCCCAAATGCCTTATCCTAGACACAACCACATGCATTATCTCAAACCCCTATCCCAGACACGACCAGATGCATTATCTCAAACTTGTATCCTAAACAAGACCAGATCCATTATCCCAAATCCCCTATCCTAGACACAACCATATGCACTATCTCAAACCCCTATCCTAGACACGACCATGTGCATTATCACAAACCCCTATCCTAGACACGACCAGATGAATTATTCCAAATCTCCTATCCTAGACACAATCAGATGCATTATTCCAAATCCCCTATCCTAGACACAACCAGATGCATTATTCCAAATCCCCTATCCTAGACACAACCAGATGCATTATCCCAAATGCCTTATCCTAGACACAACCACATGCATTATCTCAAACCTGTATCCTAAACAAGACCAGATCCATTATCCCAAATCCCCTATCCTAGACACAACCATATGCACTATCTCAAACCCCTATCCTAGACACGACCATGTGCATTATCACAAACCCCTATCCTAGACACGACCAGATTAATTATTCCATATCTCCTATCCTAGACACAATCAAATGTATTATTCCAAATCCCCTATCCTAGACACAACCAGATGCATTATCCCAAATACCCTAATCTAGACACAACCGGATGCATTATCCCAAATACCCTATCCTAGACACAACCACATGCATTATCTCAAATTCCCTATCCTAAACACAACCACATGCATTATCTCCAACCCCTATCCCAGACATGACCAGATGCATTATCTCAAACCCCTATCATAGACAAGACCAGATCCATTATCCCAAATCCCCTATCCCAGACATGACCAGATGCATGTTCCCAAATCTGCTATCCTAGACACCATCAAATACATGATCCCAAATCCCCTATCCTAGACACGACCAGATGCAGTATCTCAAACCCCTATCCTAGACTCGACGAGAAGCATTATCCCAAATCCCCTATCCCACACATGACCAGATGCATTATCCAAAATCCACTATCCTAGACACAACCACATGCCTTACCTCAAACCCCTATCCTAGACACGACCAAATGCATTATCCCAATTCCCCTATCCTCGACACAACCAGATGCATTATCTCAAATCCCCTATCCTAGACAAGACCAGATCCATTATCCCAAATCCCCTATCCCAGACACGGCCAGATGCACGTTCCCAAATCCGCTATACTAGACACCATCAAATACATGATCCCAAATCAGCCATCCTAGAGACGACCAGATGCAGTATCTCAAATCCCTATCCTAGACATGACCAGATGCAGTATCCCAAATCCCCTATCCCGCACATGACCTGATGCATTATCCAAAATCCACTATCCTAGACACAACCACATGCCTTATCTCACTTATCTCAAACCACTATCCTAGACACAGCCAGATCCATTATCCCAAATCCCTCATCCCACACACGACCAGATGCATTATCCAACATCCACTATCCTAGACACAACCACATGCCTTATCTCAAACCCCTATCCTAGACACGACCAGATGCACTATCCCAACCCCCCACACACACACACACACACAGACACAGCAGGTTGTCACACTAGCTTCAGTGTGCCTCTGGGACTGTTGTGAAGATGATGTTTTAGTGGGAGCTTAGAAGCATTAGTGCCACAGGGCTGCAAACATGCGAATATACACACACAGTCACACAACTCAGTAAAAGATGGTCAAAAAACAGTTTCAAAGCAGCCTTTTATTATTACCTTTACAATGTAATGTATGTGACTGTCAACATTTAATTTATGACTTTAACATCATAGGATTATTACTGTGCATGTCGTCAAAATACAATATGTACAAGCTCCACTAAAACCTTGTGTGTACTTTCTCTCAGACCTGAGTTGATGTGCAGTTTGCATGATTTTTCTTTTCCTGAATGACTTTGAGGTTGCATTCTGAACATATATAGACTTTTCAGCTAAACACATGCTTACTTACTTTACAGTGCTGAGGTTTACAGGAAGGACACGCAGTACTGTAAACATCTGAAACACTTGCATTTCTGTATAAATTTACTTTGTTTTTATAAATTAGTTTGCCAGTAAGAGAACGAAATTATAGTTTCCAAATATTTATTAAAAATATATATGTCAGAGAACATGTTGTTGTTAAGGGTCACTTGGCGTTGTTGGACAGAGGTGTTTGATGAGGCTGATATCTTTGCTGGAGAATGAACGTCCCAGTCTTAACCAGCGATCTAAAGTGGCGACGCAGTGTCTTTTGTACTAGGTTTCTTCAGAAGATCCTTTCTGTTAAATGAGTGGATCCTTGTTGAGACTCAGATGATATATATATATATATATATATATATATATATATATATATATATATATATATATATATATATATATAATGAGGAAGTTGCTAATTTGACAGAAACTGGGGTATTTTATTATTGGTGAACTACTTTGAAAAGTGAGCGTGTTGTCACTATGGTTTTGATTCAACTTGTGAATTGTGTGCCTGATATTTGTTTTTCAAATTCTATGTATGTCTAGGCTTTCAGTTAATTTAATCACTTTGTGTCTGTGCCTTCCATTACGAATGTGATGCTGATTATTGCTCTGATTTCTTTCCAGTTTGCTCCCATCGTTGCACAGCTGCAGACGGCAGCTCATTCATCACCGCTGTTCAAGCTCACTGTCTGTCTCTTGTGTATTATGCTTGTTTTTGTTCACTTGCTAATTAGATGCTAATTAATAGTGTGATTCTTTGACTCAAAGCCATAATTTATGTTTGTTAAATTCAAGCCAATTTGGGATGCGGTCCAGATGAAACCCAATGATGCAATGTGACATCTGGTGCTCTTTAATTCTCAATGAAGTTACTCATGCAATTTAAATCAGACACTATACGGAAGAGCTCACAAATCTGACGGGATAAATTCCATTTCCAATTACAGTTTTCACAAAGCCCAAAGAAATAGATGCTGACAATTTCTAATGTCTAATAACAACTAATCACCACTGCATACGTGCAGTGGTGATTAGCTATGCTAACTTGGCTAATTAGCTATGCTAACTGCTAACTGTCTAGCAATTAGCTACACTAAGCCATGTGTAAACCATGTGCAATATTTCCTGTGCAATATTATCCCACAGTTGTATATAATTCTCGTTTTACATTTTACTTGGTCCACATTTTATTTTATTTAGTTGTACATATACTTGAAAAATGTATTATCTTCTATTTGGCTAACAGTTATTCACACCTCGGAAAAGCATCTTTTGGAGTTGCACTCAAATCTCATTGCAATGCAAATTACAATGACAATAAAGGCAAGTCTGATTCTGATTCTAACTACTAACTGCTGATGCTAACTTTTAGCCACCCACTTAAATGCTCTAAATTTTGTCCCTCAAATTTTAAATCTGCTAAATAAAGTTAAAATATAAATAAAGTTAAAAGGTCAAAAACATCTGTAAACCCCTAAAATTGTTTCTTCCTGTTGTAGATTCTAGATCATTACACAGCAGACATTTTATTGCCAAATATCTCACTTTTAAAGAACTGTATTTATCACCACCATTTATCATTACCATTTATTGTTGAGAGACTTGGACACTAATCAGTGACCTAAGGTTACGACTGGATGTCTTTGGTACTCGATCTCTTCGGAGGACTCTTGTATACTGCTAGAATGGCTTTTTGTCAAATGGGAACTTCCCACTAGTCTTAGGGTCCACTAGTCCTAGTATTAAAGAGAGCATGTCAAAGTTGTTTTTGCATTTATGGTAGGCTATATGTTGCACAGTAGGTTAAGTAATGTTACAAAAGTGTGACAATTTAAAAAAAAAAAAACCATGAAATTTTGGTGAATTATTATTATTTGTTCATTTCAATTCAACAGATTTATAGACAACAGTACAATTAAAGGTGATTACTGGTGTATGTCAACAGAATCTTATGTTTTATTTTTGTAAATTGAACAAAACTGGATGTGGTTTGTTAGCTATTTGAAAGTATTGCATTTATTTATGAACTTTAAAATCATTCTGGGGTTGTAATATACACCATCAAATAATATAAAGAGGTTAGGACCAGTGGACCCTCCCTGTGTCAAACGAGCAGCTACTGAGGGAGACTAAGATGAGGAGTGTCACTGGCATTGTGAAGGGGCATTACCTTCTGGAATTTTGCCACGTGGCACATTTCTCTATGCATACGTAGGTGCCTGAGTGTTGAGGACCACAGTGGCTGGAGAAGGCCAACGGGATGAATGTAATGAAAATTCTGTTGGAATGTCTTTGTTGTTATGTCCTTTGATTACTTTGAGGTTAACCCGACACTTTGTTTTTTCGGTTTATGGCTACTTTGGGATCCACCCAGAGAGTTTATGGCTACCTGAGTGATCTTTATCTACTGAGATATCCTGTTGACCTCTGATTTACTCGATTGATCTTTGTCTGGGCTCTGTTTTTTCCTGGGACCAACTGTTGTTGACATGGGGGTACCTGATTGATATCCACCCCTACCACAGAATATAAAACATGCCAACTATGAAAGGAGCTTCACTGTATAAATGTCTCCAGACAGACATTGGTTTGTCAGAAGCAACAGACTGTTTTTCAACCTCTGTACAGAGTTTCATGTTTTGATAAAGCTGCCTAATCTATAACAAGACCTTGTCATGTCAGATTTTCCACCACAGCACACATTTCACGTGGATGCGTCAAATACATTGTTGTTTTTCAGATGTGAGGATAGAGCAGTAGTCCGCCTGGGTGGTTGCCATCCAGGATCCACGGCTGTTCTGCAGTGTCGCGGATGCAACGTGGCACAGCACCATCGCATGTGCCCACATTTGACTTGACTTGTTTGTGCACCAGTTTCTTTTTTTTTTTGTATGTGTATAAAGTTGTAACACAGCCACATGGGGTGTGCAGCCAGTACATTCTGAGTGCCGGTCCCAAGCCCGGATAAATGAGGAGGGTTGCGTCAGGAAGGGCATCCAGCGTAAAACAAGCCAACCCAACTATGCAGACTAAGAATCGAATTTAACAACGGGTTAACAACGTCCGCCGCTGGTGCTGTTGCCCAACAGGGTGCCGGTGGAAATTGGGCTACTGCTGGGTGAAGATGACGAAGAGGAGGAGGAGAACGATTCCACAAACAGCGGGAGAAGAAGAAAACTAGAAGGTGGAAATGAGAGTGGGGACTTTGAACACTGGTAGTGTGACTGGTAAAGGGAGAGAGCTGGCTGATATGATGGAGAGGCGAAAGGTAGACATATTGGGCCTCATTTATCAAACGAACGTAAGGCAGAAAACGTGCGTTCGACCATTTTTACGCAAACTTCAGTATTTATCAATTTGGACGTGAGCGGAGGCTAAGACGAATCTCACGACAGAGCTCACGTCTGGTCTGAGCTCGTGTACGCAAATCTGAGTCTGTGGATCTGCGGCGCAGCACTACACAATCTGTCTGAGTCTGAAAATAATTATGAAACAAACCTCAGCTGTCATCCAAGCATAAGCAGCCACATATTATGAACAGATCAAAACGGATTCTTAAAATGGATTAAACAAAATTAATTTAAAAAAGCCCACATTTTTAATGATACTGCTTCCTTTGTAAAATAAAAAAATACATATGCTAAATAGCCTAAACATGACAACTAATCATTGCACATTAAAATGCCTAATGCTGCCCTTAAGTGCCGCAACACGTTTTTTGGTGGCCAGCTTTAAATCGGACCACTTTTTCTTGACCTAAATGCAAAGAATTCTTAATCAATTAGCAGGCATAAGCTTTTAACTGTGGGTGCATAAAAGATTGATTCAAAATCATTAGGCATAGGTTAAATCAAAGAATTCTTCAAACCTCAACCAGAGTCCGTTCCTCTGTGGCAACGCTGTTGACCGCCTCTGTTACACTCTTCCACATGGCATTTTTATGAGCGCCTTTGACTCCACTTTTCAGACTGCCAAAAAGTACAAATTTGTTTTTCTCCACCTCCGATGTTAGGATGCCGATTTCCATCTCCGAAAAGTTTTTTCTTCTTCCCAGTGCTTCTTCTCTCCGTGTTGAGCTCAGTGGGCGAGGCTTCCGAACCATGAATATTTAAGGGCGTAACATGCTAATGACGAATAAATTCAGCCGCCGCATTTATCAAGAGCTGATGATTCGTACGCTGGGATTGGTCAGATACCAATGTTTCATAAATGACACGTGTGTCTTGTCGTAAGACCATTTATGTGCTCAGATCTGCGCCTGTTTTTACGCAATATTGATAAATGAGGCCCAATGTGTGTGCAAGAGACCAAGTGGAAGGGAAGTAAGAGCAGGAGCATCGGCGGTGGGTACAAGTTGTACCATGGTGAGGACAGGAAAAGAAATGGTGTTGGGGTCATTTTAAAGGAAGAGTATGTTAAAAGTGTGTTGGAGGTTAAGCGAGTGTCTGACAGGGTGATGAGTGTGAAGTTGGAAATTGAAGGGGTGATGATGAATATCATCAGTGCATATGCCCCACAGGTAGGACGTGAGATGAAGGAGAAAGAAGATTTCTGGAGTGTGTTAGATGAGGTGGTGGAGAGTGTGCCCAAGCATGAAAGAGTGGTGATAGGAGCGGACTTCAATGGGCATGTTGGTGAAGGACAGTACTGGGTATGACATCTGGACAGTGGAAGGAAGACAAGGAGACATGGTGGTGGAATGAAGAGGAGAAAGAGGTTGGCAAAAAAGTTTTAGGATAGTCGGAGAGATGAAGAAAGTAGACAGGAGTACAAGGAGATGCGGCGTAAGGTGAAAAGAGAAGTGGCAAAAGCGAAGGAAAAGACATATTGCGAGCTGTACAAGAAGTTGAATAGTAAGGAAGGAGAAAAGGACTTGTACCGATTGGCCAGACAAAGGGACAGAGATGGAAAGGATGTGCAGCAGGTTAGGGTGGTAAAAGATGCACATGGTAATGTGCTGACAAGTGAGGAGTGTGTGCTGAGAAGGTGGAGAGAATATTTTGAAGAGCTGATGAATAAATAAAATGAGCGAGAGAAAAGGCTGGATGATGTGGTGAGAGTAAATCAGGAAGTACAAGAGATTAGTAAGGAAGAAGTGAGGTCTGCTATGAAGAGGATGAAGAGTGGAAAGGCAGTTGGTCCAGATGACATTCCAATGGAGGCATGGAAATGTCTAGGAGAGATGGCAGTAGAGTTTCTTACCAGACTGTTTAATAAAATCTTGGAAAGTGAGAGGATGCCTGAGGAGTGGAGACGAAGTCTGCTGGTTCCTATTTTCAAGAACAAGGGTGATGTGCAGAGCTGCAGTAACTACAGAGGCATAAAGCTGATCAGCCACAGCATGAAGTTATGGGAAAGAGTAGTAGAAGCTAGGCTTAGAAAACAGGTCAAGATCTGTGAGCAGCAATATGGTTTCATGCTGAGAAAGAGCACTACAGATGTAATGTTTGCTCTGAGAATACTGTTGGAGAAGTACAGAGAAGGCCAGAAAGAGTTACATTGTGTGTTTGTGGACTTAGAAAAAGCTTATGACAGGGTGCCAAGAGAAGGGCTGTGGTATTGTATGAGGAAGTCTGGAGTGGCAGAAAGTATGTTAGGGTAGTGTAGGACATGTACAAGAATAGTGTGAAGAAGAGAGTGCAGGCAGGGTGGAGTGGGTGGAGAAAGGTGGCAGAAGTGATTTGTGACCGAAGAATATCAGCAAGAGTGAAGGGAAAAGTTTACAAGACAGTAGTGAGACCAGCTATGTTGTACAGCTAAGAGACGGTGGCACTAACAAAAAGACAGGAGGCGGAGCTGGAGGTGGCAGAGCTGAAGATGTTGAGATTGTCTTTGGGAGTGACGAGAATGGACAAGATTAGGAATGAACATATCAGAGGGACAGCTCAGGTGGGACGGTTTGGAGACAAAGTCAGAGAGGCGACATTGAGATGGTTTGGACATGTGCAGAGGAGGGACCCAGGGTATATAGGGAGAAGGATGCTGAGGATGGAGCCACCAGGCAGGAGGAGAAGAGGGAGGCCAAAGAGGAGGTTTATGGATGTGCTGAGGGAGGACATGCAGGTGGTTGGTGTGACAGAGGAAGATACAGAGGACAGGGTGAGATGGAAACGATTGATCTGCTGTGGCGACCTCTAACGGGAACAGCCAAAAGACAAAGAAGAAGATAAATGCAGAGTATTGAAAAGGAATTTACACGGCCCTCTGGCTGAATTTGAACAATATATAAGCAGTATTAAGCTTATAGACTCTGTCACGTTCTATAAGGAATTCTAAAAAGAGAATTAATGTGAAAGAATCTCTTTACTTTTGTTATTGTGCAATTTATTTAATTTTTTTCTCTATTTATCATGATAATACTGTGAATGCTATTGTGGCCTTGTCCTTTGTTCATTTGCTGATAATGTATTTGTTGAAATAAAGTTTTTGGGAAAAAAAAAACGTGGGAGAGACAAAAAAGTGAGTAAAAACACCTTAATAATATTTAGAACTACAAATAAAGTTTATTTTGCCATTAAAATTGGCTATCACTTCTTAAAATAAAATAACTTCTCAAGGCCAGGGCTTTTCAAAGTCTGGAGAATAATATAATCACAGCGCAGCAAACGAGGTGTGAGTTTGAGTCAGGTTTGCCATTCAGTGCGGGAACAGCCGAGGAGGCGTTGCGTATACATGTTTGAACATGGATTGTTGATATCCCTCCCTGAGCGGAGGTTGGTGGACCCGCTGTAGCTCTGTGAGAACAGAGACTAGATCAACACGTTCTTTCACTTTTGAGTTGCCAAACACCAGAAAAGTTTCCAGAGATGCCAGGAAAACACAGTGGAGTGATGAAAGTAACAAAGGCACGTGAGCAAGTGCAAGAGCGGGAGTGAGTGAAAATACAAAGCAGACAGAAACAACGTGTGAGACAAAAACACAATGGCTGGTGCAGTGATATGGAGTGGGAACATACTTAGACAGGCATGAAGGAAACATTGAACTATGAACAAAGCTAAAACAGAATAATATATTAACCAGACCTGAGAGAACTAAGTAAGTGACAGAAAACAAGGAAATCAATGATCTTAATCAAAACTAGAACCGGAGTGAGACGGATAAAAATAGAGATAGATATAATAGAGAATGCAATAACCAATGGTGAGATGACAGCATAAACTAAGACTAAATAACGAACAGAAAGACAACAACCAGTGACTACAAAATAGTGCAATAAATAAAAGGAATTAACTGATAAGCAATAAATAACAAACAGAACATAATCAGATGAGACATTTGAAGATAAATAATGACCAATACCTGTGACTAAAGCATGCGCGCAGCCGATCTGCTCTGTGTCAGCCTGATCCCGTCAGATCTCAGAAGCTAAGCAGTGTGGGACCTGGTTTGTACTTGGATGGGAGACCTCTTTAGAACAGCAGCGGCTGCGTGTGTTTCTCCAGGTAAAACTGGAGTTGCTTCAGGAAGGGCACCCGGCGTAAAACTTGTGCCAGCTACCAATGCGGATTTGGTTGTATCCACTGTGGCAACTCCGGACACACACACACACACAAAAAAAAACCCGGGAGCAACCGAATGGACAACAACAACCTGTGACTAAAGCATAATACAAAAATGTGATAAACAGAACTATAAGCTAAGAATGCAAGATGCTCAAAAGAAAACCAAACTGGTGACCAAAGCATAATACAAGAAATTAACTTTTCAGTTTGCGGCCTAGCAGTTACCAAAGCTAACATTTCGGTTAGCTGTGCCTTACCACTGTTTACGTGGACATACAATGATTTGCTCAGGTTTATTTGTCCACATCTGTAGACGCTGTAACAATGAGATCATCCAATTTGTATTAATAGATCAATATAAAACAAGAGCAATCAATGATTTCTGACCTCCGCCAATCCAGATTTGGATCACCTCCAAAATTTAATGCAGTCTTCATGGCCTAATATCTATCTGTGGTGAAAATTAGGTCAAAATCCGTGCAGTAGTTTTGACATAATCCTGCTAACAGTAATCCTTCAAAGCCTATTTAAAGAGAACCTTGATCCAGATCGGGATTTGGTATTGCATATAGATGCTGAGAATGACAGCCTCAACACTGCATTTAATCTATTGTTAGACTCGATTGTAAATGAGTCCACCCACCACTTTAATCATACCTTATATTTTGTTCTGACGTATGGTATGGAAATTGAAGACTTAACAGTATTCCCTGAAAACCCCCTTCTGTCTGATCATTTCTTAATAACATTTACATTTACTCTGATGGACTACCCAGTAGTGGGGAATAAGTTTCATTACAGTAGAAGTCTTTCAGAAAGCGCTGTAACTAGGTTTAAGGATATGATTCCTTCTTTATGTTCTCCAATGCCATATACCAACACAGGGCAGAGTAGCTACCTAAACTCTGTGAGTGAGATAGATTACCTCGTCAATAGTTTTATATCCTCATTGAGGACAACTTTGGATGCTGTAGCTCCTCTGAAAAAGAGAGCCTGAAATCAGAAGTGCCTGACTCCGTGGTATAACTCACAAACTCGCAGCTTAAAGCAGATAACCCGTACGTTGGAGAGGAAATGGCGTCTCACTAATTTAGAAGATCTTCCCTTAGCCTGGAAAAAGAGTCTGTTGCTCTATAAAAAAGCCCTCCATAAAGCTAGGACATCTTACTACTCATCACTAATTGAAGAAAATAAGAACCCCAGGTTTCTTTTCAGCACTGTAGCCAGGCTGACAAAGAGTCAGAGCTCTATTGAGCCGAGTATTCCTTTAACTTTAACTAGTAATGACTTCATGATTTTCATTGCTAATAAAATTTTAACTATTAGAGAAAAAATTACTCATAACCATCCCAAAGACATATCGTTCTCTTTGGCTGCTTTCAGTGATGCCGGTATTTGGTTAGACTCTTTCTCTCCGATTGTTCTGTCTGAGTTATTTTCATTAGTTACTTCCTCCAAACCATCAACATGTCTATTAGACCCCATTCCTACCAGGCTGCTCAAGGAATCCCTACCATTAATTAATGCTTCGATCTTAAAAATGATCAATCTGTCTTTATTAGTTGGCTATGTACCACAGGCTTTTAAGGTGGCAGTAATTAAACCATTACTTAAAAAGCCATCACTTGACCCAGCTATCTTAGCTAATTATAGGCCAATCTCCAACCTTCCTTTTCTCTCAAAAATTCTTGAAAGGGTAGTTGTAAAACAGCTAACTGATCATCTGCAGAGGAATGGTCTATTTGAAGAGTTTCAGTCAGGGTTTAGAATTCATCATAGTACAGAAACAGCATCAGTGAAGGTTACAAATGATCTTCTTATGGCCTCAGACAGTGGTCTCATCTCTGTGCTTGTTCTGTTAGACCTCAGTGCTGCTTTTGATACTGTTGACCATAAAATTTTATTACAGAGATTAGAGCATGCCATAGGTATTAAAGGCACTGCGCTGCAGTGGTTTGAATTACAATTTGTTCATGTAAATGGGGAATCTTCTTCACAGACTAAGGTTAATTATGGAGTTCCACAAGGTTCCGTGCTAGGACCAATTTTATTCACTTTATACATGCTTCCCTTAGGCAGTATTATTAGACAGCATTGCTTAAATTTTCATTGTTATGCAGATGATACTCAGCTTTATCTATCCATGAAGCCAGAGGACACACACCAATTAGCTAAACTGCAGGATTGTCAGGTCCCATCTTATCTTAGGGACCTCATAGTACCATATCACCCCAATAGAGCGCTTCGCTCTCAGACTGCAGGCTTACTTGTAGTTCCTAGGGTTTGTAAGAGTAGAATGGGAGGCAGAGCCTTCAGCTTTCAGGCTCCTCTCCTCTGGAACCAGCTCCCAATTCGGATCAGGGAGACAGACACCCTCTCTACTTTTAAGATTAGGCTTAAAACTTTCCTTTTTGCTAAAGCTTATAGTTAGGGCTGGATCAGGTGACCCTGAACCATCCCTTAGTTATGCTGCTATAGACTTGGACTGCTGGGGGGTTCCCATGATGCACTGAGTGTTTCTTTCTCTTTTTGCTCTGTATGCACCACTCTGCATTTAATCATTAGTGATTGATCTCTGCTCCCCTCCACAGCATGTCTTTTTCCTGGTTCTCTCCCTCAGCCCCAACCAGTCCCAGCAGAAGACTGCCCCTCCCTGAGCCTGGTTCTGCTGGAGGTTTCTTCCTGTTAAAAGGGAGTTTTTCCTTCCCACTGTCGCCAAGTGCTTGCTCACAGGGGGTCGTTTTGACAGTTGGGGTTTTTCTGTAATTATTGTATGGCTTTGCCTTGCAATATGAAGCACCTTGGGGCAACTGTTTGTTGTGATTTGGCGCTATATAAATGAAATTGATTTGATTTGATATAATTTTATTACGTCCTTGGTGGATGTAATTAGCAAATAGGGATTGAAATGAGACATTATTACGTAAATCACTGCTTTGTTTTAGTGCGATTTTTTTTGCATTTAGTCTGCCCTCCTTCACCGCTGCTATCATTAAAAATGTGTTCTGGTCATTTTACTCTTTGTCCCTGTTCACTGCCACTGGTTGTCATTATTAAACTTGTTTGCAGTGATCGACTTTCTCACTTGATGCAGACTCTGATCTGTAACGCAGGAGGAATCATCAGACGTGCACACAAAAACAACTTTCAACTTAAGTTTCAGTTATGCATAATCTGCAGACACTAAAGTGTCTGCAGATTATGTGTCTGATGTTTTAAGAACACACTCAAAGTGCAGTTTTTGTATCTGTCATTGAGTGCATTTATGAGTGTAATAAAAACATAATTTAACGAGGACGTGTTACTCTCCCAATTGACAAAACAATGAGAGCAGGATGTTGTTTTCACTGGCGTGTGTCTGTGGACAAGAAACATCTAACTTCAGATCTGTCTTCAAGCTTGATGGGAATATTACTTGGATATCTAGACGTGATTCGATTTTGGAGTAGTTTGGTCAAAGTTAAAAGTCAAGGAAAAAATGGTCCATTCTTCTTCTTCTACAGTTTCTGATGGACTTTGATTCCGATGCTTTAGTTTGCTTCATCTCAGCACTGCTCACAATTCTAAAGTATATTCACACAATAGAGTAAATGCTAAAAATGACTCTTAGAAAATTTACACCTATTGATAAAGATTTTGATTTACAGTATGTCATTTTCTTCAACTGCATAGTGTGAGAAAAAAGTTTGGAGAATAAAAATGGAGGAGTTCGACGTCATTGACGCTCTGGCTTGTATATCTCCACAACCAAGAAGACCTGGTGGATGATCTCATGTATATATTGATCTGCAACATATTTGGGATTGATTGGACTATGAATGAAATTTGATTTTTTTTTTTTCTTTATTTAGTGGTTTAGTAAGCTTGTGAGTCCCCGGTGGTGTTTGTGTTACATTTTGTTTTGCATATGTTCTTCGTTAGTGTTTTCATTGTTATTGTTGTGTTTGACTAACATGGACGCCCTTTTCTGTTTGATGCAAGTCAAATCTACCTACAGGTACAAATAAAGTCACCTGAACCTGAACCTGAACCTGAATGACTTCAAAATTAAGTCACACTGAAGTCATAAATAGTCAACAACGTCATTAAAGATATATGTACACTCACGGGCCACTTTATTAGGTACACCTTGCTAGTACCGGGTTGGACTTCCTTTTGCCTTCAGAACTGCTTTAATTCTTTGTGGCATAGATTCAACAAGGTATTGGAAACAGTCCTCAGAGATGTTGGTCCATATTGACATGATGGCATCACGCAGTTGGCATTCTCCTCTGACCTCTGACATCACCAAAGCATTTTCGTCCACACAGCTGCCGCTCACCGAAATGACGCATGCACAGTGAAGGCAGGGCGGATCAATTTTTAGGGGGGACCGTTCGGTTGGTGACACCGGTACTTTGTATGTTTAATCAAATTGCTTTTTAATGGCACTGGCAATTAATTATTATTACTCATTATTTGCACCAACAAGGATGCAAAATTTGACTTATTATTTCTGAGTTACTTGAATTGTGAGCTTTGCAAATATGAAAATGCATCCTATTATACAATTTTTATCAGTTCATTTGTATTTAGAGTATTTTATGAAATAAAAGTGGCCAAAATAGACATCAGTGCAGCGCTCCTGCAGCTGTTGCACTCCAGCTGATCACCTTTTCCCTCCCATGCCAACCCTGCAGAATTAAATTGCTTAAATGCAGCTTATCTGTCTTCTTACTTCCCTGCCTTCTTTCTTTATTTACATTAATGTAGTGCCGTCAGATGCTGTGCACGACAAATGTGAAATGTTCTCATCTCTGAGACAAGATGCAGAAACTGGAAGAGCAATAACAGATGGTAAAACTGGCTTCTCGTGCTTTCTGATTGATTCTTTCTTTGTATGAAGAAACATTCCTCAGACAGCATTTGGCTGAAACATACAAGCTCTCGGGTGTTTCTTTGCCTCCTATGTAAATCTTCAGCCCAGGTGATGCAATAAGTGGGTGATGGAGAAAGATCACTGTAGTCCAGTCTGCCTCAGGCAGCTTTGCCAGGCTTCAGCACGTGCTGTGTGCCAGTCGTCTCTCAGTACATGGATTAGACACATGCTGGTTTCTCTGTACACCACCAGGTGGACAAAGTGTCTGGGTGGTGCTAATTGGGGCAGAGCAGCAGGGTTCCTCCTGCAGCAAAGTCACAGCTCCTCTGGTGGTCATCTGTATCTCTTTATCTGGACAAATCCTGAGCAGGAACAGGAGGCGTTTGGACTGCACAAATATGAACAAAATAATGATGGCCAGAGAAGCCATGGCAACCAAAATCTACACAGACTCAATCACCAACTAGAGCGCTGCACTCGTAGAGCGCAAACCTCTGCCAACACTAGTTTCCAATTCCACAAAATTTTTACCTTGGAAAAAAATTTCAAGGTCATAGTCCTGTTAGAAGTGGCTTTTCATAAGCTAAATTAGATGTGATCAAATCAGGGCCGCTGCTAAGGTTTTGGAGGCCCTAAGCATAACTGGTCAGGGAGCCCCCCCCCACACACACAAAAGTTCTACTCAAACTGTTACTATGACTACGACTAACCATTGAGGTGGTACCTGAGACTTGTATAGCTTTGGTGAAATGCAAATTCTGCGTTGCAATGATTACAGATAACTTTGCTTTTCTCCAATGCGCCATCCTCAGGGCTGGATCCAGAGTGAAAATCTGACATGCATTTTTGCCCAATGATAAAATAAAAATCATATGCATTTTGTTATTCAATAATCCTCATTCTTTTATTCGTGTGCAACATACACTGTCACACTTCTTTTAATATATTTATTATACTTCATGGACCATAGTGAACACTTATTTGTATAAATATGTCCTAAAAAACAACACTATAACAAAAACTGACTGCAAACAGGATCAAATTTATTGCCCAGATCTTTCAATTATACCTGAATCTATATATGATTTTTTTTTTCAATTGATAAAATCAATAAAAATTTGACTGCATATATTCTTAATAATATATTGAGATACAGACAGTTCAGAAGACATTTTCCATTGATACCAATCAAAATGAGAAACAGTCCAGCAGGTAACAATATTCATGTCCATGACTAAATATACTAAAACAAATACATCACAATTGTACGTACATATACCACAATTTGATATGTGTACAATTGTGATGCATTTGTTTTAGTATATTTAGATTTTGTTGTGATTTGGTACTTTATAAGCCGATTAAATTGAACTGAAATTGAACATTTTATTGAGTCTTAAAGTAAATAAATATGAAATTGGTCACTGGATCCTTAAACTTTGGACATAAACTCTACATGGTGGATCCTTGATCTCTGGACAAATGGGAATAAACAAAATCTGTAGTTTTTGTCAAAAGCATTTCCTTTCAGGCATTATTGGCATGAATGTCTTACAGCACGTTTCATTTTGGGAGGAAAAAACGTTTTAGTCGATTGTAGTTTCTTGTCTGTATTACAACGTTTGGAAAGAGGTGTCATTTTTTTTAAAGCGCGATTCATTTTGAAGTTATTAATTTCGACCAGAACCTGTCTCAGCCGCGCAGCGTTTCGAGCTGCGTGAACACGGAGAATGATTCTCTTTTCTTGACAGCAACAACACAAGAGTCCCAGTTAGTGACTTTAATCCACACACAAAAGTGACTGATGATATTTTAATGGCTTTGAGAGGGGTTAAGAAGCGGACTTACCGTTAGTGCAGTGAATCAAAGAACCAACGAGCGCTGGATCGAAGCATTGCTTCAATGGTTCACGGCTTCAAAGCGGAGCCGCGCTGCAGAAACGGTTGATTACAGACCAAACCCTGAATATTCGACTTTATTTGTACGTCGTATGACTCTGAAACTCGGAAAAGTCCGTATAATTTACGGACTATAGGTTGACATGAAAAGCTGTGTTCAACTTCAGCAACATAAGCTCGCTCCCGACTGACGCTTTCAAAATAAAAGGCAACGAACAACAGGCTTAAAAGGCTAAAAAAAAAACCCAAAAGCGCAGCGTTAATAAAATCGTCGGCGATAATGACCTCAATAATTAACGCAACGTAATAATCGAGTAATAATGCAATAATTTCAACACATTTTTCAGTCAATTGGAGGCCCTACAAACTAGTGCAACATGGTTGGTGCCCCACGCAGGCTGCATAGTCTGCTTATGCCGAACGGCGGTGCTGGATCAAATGTCAGGATAATGTATTTAGTTCATGTACTTGAATCATGTCAGGTTTTCTTCTTTTTCAGTTTCTGAATTCTTTTTCAGATTATTTTCCAGTTTTGGTGGTGTAGGTAAATCCAGAACAGAAAAATGAGTATGATTGAGGCACTTTTGACATATAATGCAAAATGTACACCAAATGTCCACAAAATACAGCTGCCCTCCCCCAGAAGAAGCAGGCAGGGCAGCTGCAAAAACATGCCTACACACACACCAAAAGGCATTATGGGAAATGAGTCTCCTGTCAACACCCCCCCCCCCCCGTTAAAATGCATAGAACACTGCCATCTATCATATTTGTGAATCTGAAATGCAGTTTTGCGCTCAGAATGTCTCAATATTGCGTAAGTGATCAAGGCGATGAATGCGTGTGATCGGTGATCCACAAATGCTAAATCACACTTCACAGAATTTTCAGTTTTGCAAATGCTTTTTTTTTTTACAAATAAAAAAGAGACTTATTTACAAATACACATTTATTTGTAAAACAAGTAACTTGTGTGTTGGTTTAACGTTATAAAGTAAACTTTTCAGTTAGCAGATTAGCACTTATCGAAGCTAACGTTTTGGTTAGCTGTGCTGTTTGGAACATTGTTACCCACAGATGTCCCATTTTTCATTTCTTGAAGCATGATTAGAATTGTGTTACGTGTTTATCTTTTCAAGCGGGTGCTAATTTTCTGTATCAGGTTTCACCCCATCCTTGTGTAACCTAAATCCTCTGTCTCACCAGTCAACATGAGCTTCTTCTTCAGTTAATTTCTGATGGATTTTGCTATTTTCCAAAATAATGGAAAATCTTTCATGTGCCACATGACCGACAGTCAATATTCATGTTTCAGGGCCAAGAAATGGAGATTTTCCAGCCATCCCTCTTAAACCCTTTGACTGCAAAGTGTATTTTAATACTATATGGAAAGCCTGCCTGACCATCCTGGGTACAGTTTATTTGATAGGTATGAATTCATAATTTGCTTATGAAAAAAAAAAAAAAAAAACAGGGTGAACTTCATACTGAATAAAAGATCAAGGAGATAAATATGGGCTGTTGTATTTTTTTCTTATCTAATTGGTCTTTTTTTTATCTTGCAAGATTCAAAATGAATATGAGAGTTAAATTAATATTTACTTCTGCCAAGGAGGTTTTGATTTCATTGCTTTTGGTCTTTTCTTTAGTGAGTTAGGTACATTTTCAGTATGATATCTCAAATAGTCATGAAGGGATTTCAGTGAAATTTGGTACCGAGGTAAGCCTTGGGTAACGGAATATTTTAATAAAAATTTAGACAGATTCAGTAGTTGTTGATTTGAGCTTTCATCTTTGATAATGATCCTGTAATCAGGGCTGCTGATTGGTTCAGGGATTTAGATCAGTGGCCCCCACCCAACTTTTTGATCATGACTCTTGATACTGATGAAGAGATGAAAAAAAAAGATGGCAAACAGATTAAAGATCAGGAAAGATCAGAAGCAAAGTTTAGAAATCTGGATATGAGATGAGGATCAAAGAGGAGTGATTAAGTTAAAAAAATCAGCTATATGAATCTAAGGTGAACAGTCAGGCTTTAAGATTAGGATCAAAGACAAATAATGAGGATCAAAAGTCAGCAAAATATGAATCAAGGTTCTGGATCAAAGGTCAATACTTAGGATCTAACATCAGAATAAAAGACAAGTGTTCAGGATCAAAATACAGCAATATGGATCAAAGCTCAGCAATACATCTCTCAGATGAAGTTCAATGATGAGTGATCAGGATCAAAAGTTAGGATTATGGATCAAAGCCCTCCATCAAAGGTCAGCCATCAGGATCAAATGTCAACTGCTAAACAGAAGATGGTTAGACTGCAGAAACATGCATGTGAATGGCATTTGTTTGAACTAAATTAGCATTTATCATTTCCATGAAAATCACACACTTTTGATCAACAACTGCATAATAGGAGGATTTTCGAGGTTTGTATTTCTGCAGTAAATATCTTATCACATTGTCTCCTGACTGCAGAGCTCTTCAGTCACGAAGAAATAATACCTCATTCTCTCAATCAATGCTGTTTTTCTTACATTTCCACAGGGAAAGTTATTTTAATGGCATATTAGATGCTGCATATTAGATGATGCAGGTAAATGTAGTTGTCATGTTGTCAGGTGGTGAGTGATCACTGTTTTGTTCACTCCATTGACTTTTGTGACTGATGTAGATGAAATATTGGAGCACCAGAGGGAAGAAGATGATTTAAAAGAGAGAAAGGAGGGGAAAAAAAACAACTTTTTTGCAGTGCAATGTTAATATTTCATTTCTAGTTCTATTTTGGCTGTTGAGTTCTCTGAAGAGAGACAGCAGAATGGTTCAGATTATACACCTGGACATGCATCTGTACTCATGCAAGACTAAACTTCATGTCTGCACATGTCGTCCAGATCTCCTGCTGCTCCTGTAAGTAAAGAGTTAACACCCAGTGATGGTAGCAGACAAAGGTCTTAATCATTTTAATCATATTTTCATAGAAATGTGTGCAGCAGCCAGTTTGTTAGTATCTGTTTTGACATGTATTCTTGTAGTGTTGAGGGTGGATTTACAAGCTGTCACTAGGCCATTTTGTTTATCCCATTACAGACAGGAACTCTGATCCTAAAAGCCCACTTTAAAAAAGGCAAAAAAAAAAAAAAACAAGAAACAAAAGCCTGATTTGTCTCGATAAGCCATTAAATGGTCCATCATTTTAGCGTTCACATCCACTAAAGCAGCACTCTCCTTCAGAATAGAGGAGGAATGACATATAGCGCCTTGAAAGATGCTCATTGATTTGGTTGCCTGCTTCTGCATCTCCGTTCGATGCAAGCCTCAGAAAAAGAAAAGTGAAATTTTGAGCTTCTGCAAGTCATGGAAAATACATCAAAATGCAGCAATCTTCTGAAAATGGAAGGCATCAGAGGGCTGATGCACACCCTCCATGCTACACACACCAGCATCAATGTAAAAGAAACTAGAGCAACGCGCTCATAGAGTGCAGACCTAGTTTCCAATTCCACAAAATGTTACCTTGGAAAAAATTTTCAGGGACAAAGTCCTGTTAGAACTGACTTTTCATAAGTTGAAATATCAAAAGGGCTTTTCAGTGTTAAAATCAAATATCCACTAAATCTGCAATACAAATCAGATGTGGATCAACCTTAGGCCCTAATTGCGCATGAATTGAGTATACAAATTACGGGCTTCATTGTCGTCCGCAACAAAAATGGCCAGAAATGACAAATGTCCCAGTATGAATTACGGCTATATTAATAATATATAGCGAATATATGATGAACAATCAAGGTTGTATAACGCATGTAATGAGGAAACGGATCTGACACATTGCGATTATCACGACAGTATTACGGGTGTATTATGATGCATCGCGCATTTGTGTTGCGCGTGCACGGCATTGGCATTGTGGTCATAAATGAAGCACACTCAGGCCTTTCAGCATCACTATTCACACCAACAATACAGCATCTGGAGCATTTGCTGGACTTAGACAAGTTGATTGGAGTAAAGAAGCAGTGAACAGGGCGAGTGGTGACGTCAGCAGATCGCATCAGAGCGCAGCTCGTCTGAACAATTATAACAAGAAGTTAAATTTGTTATAAACATAGGAATAAATACTGTAACAGCTGCCGACAAGAAGGAAAAAACACGCAACTGTTTTATCAAGCCTTGACAATGTAAACAAGTCAAATAATTACCTTTTTAGACGGCTCAAAATGCTTTCTGCTGCTGGAGCCATGCACGCGCGCGCGAAAGGCCCAGCTGCAGCTTCCTCTTTGATTCAGGAGGGGATTAGAGCTGTTTTCAGCAGGCAATTTGCAGAATAAAATGATTAATCTGCCACAAAATAATTATTTTATATATGCAGCATCCAGCGCAGAGCGTGTGGCAGCCAGTAGAACAAAGAACAGCGTCCATCTGTGAACACAGCGCATCTGATTTGCATCCGCCGCAAATCAGATACAAAGCAGACATAATAAAAACACTTTATTCGTGGCCAATCTGTATGCAGTCGCTACAACTTATTTTAGTCCGTGATGTGGACATGATGGCCACGCAAAATATCTGTTTTACACACTGTCCCAGTCCGCTGCCAAGCTGCAAATCACTGTCAGTTGCGGATATCAGCAGATGACGGCGAATATACAGCGCATAGACTGAGTATGTTTGTGTATGTATTGAGTATGTATGGAGTATGTAAGGCAGATGTCATCCGCAGCCAAAATTTTCTGCAGCTCAAAAATCCTGGTAACGGAAAAATGTGCCTCTGCGGATAATTGCGGACGTGTGCGGGTGTCGGCCGACTCATACAAGCATGTTTCACACATATTGCGGATGTTAAGCGAATATGAGCCAATTTTGTGCGCAATCCATACGCAAATCCTCCTAAACGCCAGTGGGACAGGACCCTTAGTCTGTTCATTGAGAGTGCCAGTTTGCCCCTCAGTGTCAGAAATAAGAGTGATTGAGGCACGTTTGATTGAGATATAATGCAAAACCAAATGGGCTTTTCAATATTAATTTCAAATATCTACAGAATCCACAATCTGGATCAGATCCAGATCAAACTGTCAGGTGATAGAGTGATTGGGGCACATTTGGAATGGCCACAAAATCTGTAATCTGGATCAGAACTGGATTAAACTTTGTCAGTTGATAAAGGATACCATCCTTTTGATCTCTTTTGACAGTTATGAATTTCTGAAAATTCCTTCAGCGTTAACGATAGGGATTTTTCCAGTTTTCCAAGCTATTTCCTGACTTTGCCTGTTGACCTACGACCTTGAAAATTGAATCAGTTCTTGCCTATCAGGATGTGAGTCTTCAGCAGAAATTTTGTAGTGATATATGGAAATTGTGGGCTCCAGGCTGTTTACAAACAAACAAACACACAAACAGGGGCGATAACATAAAATACATACTGTCTGTAATGTTGTTTTTGACTATGCAAGTTTGTTCCAGCTTTGTGGTTATTGAGAGATATACAAAAAAAGGTGTCTTCAGAACCATGTTTTCCTGGAACTTTAACCAAAGAACTCCAAAATCTATCAATAACTATCCAAATAATATTCCCACCAAGTGTGAAGAAAATCTGTCCAGCCACATAGAAATCACTGCCTTTCCTCACTGCTTCGCCAGCAGGCAGGTTAACAATGCAGATATCTGTTGAAGGTCTTGAACTGAGATTGTGAACCGGAGGCTCAGCTGTGCACAAAACATGCTCATGAATCCAAAAAGGTGAAGCCAACAAACTGAGCCTGTCTGGAAACACACACACACACACACACACACACACACACACACACACACACACACACACACACACACACACACACACACACACACACACACACACACACACAAGGACTGTCGGGTCTACCAGTTCTAAACTGTCTACAGGGAGCCGGAACAAAACGGTTCACACTAATTAAATATGCCACATGTTGGCACCCGATTCACATCCGAGGCTGCTGGTCCCACAGCACAGCAGATGTGACAAACTATCAGTTGTTTTGGAAATGAAATCTGTCAGGACTTCAGCATGAGAGACTGAGTGAATGAGCCGATCTGCTGCTGTCCTCCTTCAAACAGGTTTTGCAGTTCAGCAGATGCTGTGGGTTTGGATCTTTGCCAAAATGAAACACTAATATCATGTCCGTCCTGTTGTGTGGCTTCTGAAATGCACATCGTTCCAAACTAAAGCAGTTTGAAGAAGATGATCCTTCTGGGTACTAACTGGTACTGTGAGTATTATTCCATGGTTTCTAATTATTTCTAAATGGAGCATTCAGAAATATTATTGATGCTCAAAATAACAGAAGCTGCTTAATGAGCATCAGGAGAGACCAGATCCGAGGCTGCTGCTCTGATCTTTGCGGGCTGTTGGGGGAGATAATCTATCTAGACTGTCATCTTGAACCCGTTCAAGCTGGTCTGACATAAACTTGTCACTCGTTGCAACCTAAACTGATTTTTTTTTTTTTGTGTAACCTGCCTCATGCACTATGACTGCTGGAATAGGCTCCAGCCCTCCAGTGACCCCTAAATGGAGTAATCGGGTATAGGAAGTGGATGGATTTCCAATATTAAACCAATTTCACCGTGGTGCAAAACTACTGAGAATTTGTGGTAATTGCTTCACCCCAGGGGCGGTCCTGAAGGCAGGCCGACCGGGCAGCCGACTGGGCAGCCGCCCGGGGCGGCATTGTGGGGTGTGTGTGTGTGTGTGTGGGGGGGGGGGGGGGGGGGGGGGGGGGGCACGACCGTGTGGAAAAAAAAGGTCAAAAAAAAAAAAACGGGGTGGGGGGTTGTCCTGACGGGGGGGTTCGTGGTTACGTTACGGCAGCGCGGCGCCCCCACCTTCCCCCTCCCCCCCGTCCCGTGGTGGCTTTCTTCTCTCACTCATTCCCGCAGCTTCACAGTGCTTTAAACAGTGTGGACGCTGAGCGTCTACAAAGTTCAATAGCGAAGCAAAGAGTGCAGCGAAACCAGACGAGTCATTGGATAAATGCTGGGCTTTGTCCCGCCCATCGGACACTCAGCGTCTCTGGGGGTCTATGGGGCAGTGGGCTGGCCTCAGCTGGCTCGGACGCTCAGCTTCTGCATGATGATTGGATGATCTGTCTGAGGCTGAATCCATTTTTGATTGACAGCGAAATGAGCGAATCAGCGATCTTTTGGTGTAAACATCCGTGGGAGCATTTTTTAATTTTCATTATTTTCTGAGTTGAACCGGAGACTTTCCTAATTCTCTTAGCTGCATTTTCTTTGTTAAAAACGACTAGCGACAAATCAAGCTTCTATTTCTGATGGGGGTTTTTTTGGAGCTGCTTGTGTTTGGAGACTGACTTCTATCACTCTTTCTGACTTCTATCGCAGTTTCTGTCCCTACTGAGCAGCGGGTGCTGCTGAGCTCCTCCACCATCACAAAGCACTCACAAGCCCCGGTCACAATCCACCGTGCGTTTTTTTTTTTTTTGCCGTATGTTTTCTGCGGATGCCACGGCCACTACGTTTTTGTGAAAACGTACGGAGGCAGTAGCAAGTAGAGGGAGGGAGTACGTTCAATGCACGTCTCTAGGAGTGTAACGATAAAGAGAGTTGACAATAAAGGAGTGTTTCTGGGCAACCTTGAGCAGCCTGCAGACACAAGAAAAGACATCCTCTTTGTGGATTTTGAGAAAAATGTGGCAAACCCAGAGAGTGATGCAAAAAATATTCTGCACTCAGATAAGCATTTAGCCCCCTGAGACAGAACCAGATTCAGTCTGTGTGCATAGCAATGCACAAACATTGCACTGGGGGCTATTGCTTTAACTTTGGCCTGCAAACCATTGAGAGCTGAAGCCATGACAGCAGCCATGGCTTCTTCGTAAGGAAGACTATCAAATGGCTTCGCCAAAATCCGGTCCACAACATTCAAATTGTCTCCCATTATGTGCAGCTTGCTACCTAGCTAGCTCGCTAGCTGGGACTGGTGCAAGGCTAGTGTGTCCACCTGTAGCCGTGGTCACAACCCGCCGTACTTGCACGTGCGTGCAGTCTACTTGCAAAAACGTGGGCTAAATTTGGAGATCCATACTTCGTAAGTAATGCTTCAGTACGAATTTAGGAGCACGCAGACACACGCAGACACGTCGTAGAGGTTTTAGTGCATGCAGAACTTTCGCTGCGGTCAGGCTGCGGATTCACCAGCAGGACAGATGACGCATGTTGTGAGTACTGCCTCAGTACGGATTCAAAGCAGCACATTTTCATTCAATTACTATTGAATTAACCAAATCCGTACGTAGGCAGTTCGGATTACGGCACTCACCACGGCACTCGCTTCCTGTTAATTCTAGAATAGAATTTAAAATTCTTCTTCTTACTTATAAGGTTTTGAATAATCAGGTCCCTTCTTATCTTAGGGACCTCGTAGTACCATATCACCCCAATAGAGCGCTTCGCTCTCAGACTGCAGGCTTACTTGTAGTTCCTAGGGTTTGTAAGAGTAGAATGGGAGGCAGAGCCTTCAGCTTTCAGGCTCCTCTCCTGTGGAACCAGCTCCCAATTCAGATCAGGGAGACAGACACCCTCTCTACTTTTAAGATTAGGCTTAAAACTTTCCTTTTTGCTAAAGCTTATAGTTAGGGCTGGATCAGGTGACCCTGAACCATCCCTTAGTTATGCTGCTATAGACGTAGACTGCTGGGGGGTTCCCATGATGCACTGTTTCTTTCTCTTTTTGCTCTGTATGCACCACTCTGCATTTAATCATTAGTGATCGATCTCTGCTCCCCTCCACAGCATGTCTTTTTCCTGGTTCTCTCCCTCAGCCCCAACCAGTCCCAGCAGAAGACTGCCCCTCCCTGAGCCTGGTTCTGCTGGAGGTTTCTTCCTGTTAAAAGGGAGTTTTTCCTTCCCACTGTAGCCCAGTGCTTGCTCACAGGGGGTCGTTTTGACCGTTGGGGTTTTACATCATTATTGTATGGCCTTGCCTTACAATATAAAGCGCCTTGGGGCAACTGTTTGTTGTGATTTGGCGCTATATAAAAAAAAAAATTGATTGATTGATACTATGGAGGCCGACAGACTTGCATGCACAATGCAGCTTCTCACTTGAACTTTATTTTCAAACGTCAGCAACGCAGACACTCCACAGCTTCAGTCTATTAACTAGCTGTAACTTTTTGAGGCAAGTAAACACTCGTACAACTGACCACTGCAGGCTGGACATGCTCATGCATCGCCGACGCCAAAAAACACCTGCCGCTCATAAAAAAGAAAAGCGACTCCACACACACTTGATGGAATTTCACATCACGGATAGTGAGCACTGGGGCAAACAATTATGATGCCTCCTGCAAATTTTTGAGATGATCATTGCAGATAAGTCCATGGATGATGACACATTAGACTGTGCCAGTTTCTTTGTGTTTGTTATTGCAGTAGTCATTAAAACCGGAAATTTGTTCTTGAAAATAGCTGTTGTGAGTTTATTTGTGGGATTGTGGGTGTTCTGGACGAAGTCAGTGTTTTCATGGGTGGTGGGGCGGAGATGGTGGCCACGTTAGTGTGCACGGGGGGGGGGGGGGGGGGGGCACGCAGGGGGTTTCGCCCGGGGAGTAAATCACTCTAGCACTGCCACTGCTTCACCCCATATAAACCTTTTTCCCACATGTGTAATTTATGCAGTTTATCAATTAATCATACTGGACACATACGATTTTAATGATGGCAGAACAGGAAATATTTTGTGGCATTGCACACAAACCAAGATTATCATTCAAAGCCAGGCCCTTTTTTAATTCAATGTTGCTGAATGAAATCAAGCTTGTATTATCAAAGTATTATTAATAATATTAAATTATTTAAATTAGGCATTGTTTGTCCTACACTGCATGCAGCCACACAGAGACAGCCATGGGACTGTGCACCTGACTGTGGGTGGCCACAGACTTGGTTGTCATCTTAGACAGACCTGTTTCAGGGGTTTGTGCTTGGGACATGATTGCAAGGCGATTGCATGCAGTCGTGCCAATTTGGGTCATGCCGCAGTCTCCAACATCTGTTTTTCCTGGTGTGACTGAGTCCTAAAGTGAAGTGTTGTAGTCAAGATGTAGAGTTGGATGTTGCCAGCATAGCAGTGAAAATGCAGACCATTAGCACACGTGCTATTGCTGAGGGGTAGGATGGAGAGGATGAACAATAGATGACCAACGACAATACCTTTGGGGACGTGTTTAGACAGAGGAGCAGTTGATAAATTCAAAATCCCTTTCCTTCTGCATTATGTCACTACCACCAACAACAGCTGTGCTCCTTTACATTCTGTTGATTTTTTCCCTTGTAGATGCACAAATAAATGTCTGCTTGTTGATGTGTTAATGCAATAGAGAGAACAAGTTATCATACTGCTAGAGTCAAATGTCAAAACAGATCCTGAGATATTTTCATTTTAATTCAATCAAAGTGACATTTGAAATTTCTGTGTAATTTAAGAGCAAAATCTGCTGTGGGTTAATGTTATTAATTTGGGCCTAAATTCAGGCTGTTATGCATTTGTTTTCTGAGAAATTAGATATGCACGAACACTTAATTATTTTGAGTGATTACAACCCAGAATCTTTATCAAACTTCTACTACTCTGTCTTGCAGCATGGGCTTCTTGGTCAGTAAGGATCTTGAGTATCACAGCTTGATAGGCCAGTGGCTGAATAATTCCTTAAAGCCTGAGTGCATCAGAAGGCTGAAGAAAAATAAAAAGGAATAAGTGGCTGCTCCCCTCAGCACTGTCTACTGGTTGTTAGTGGAGGCTTGTTTGCCAGTTTTTCATGTTTGTGAAATACTGCTTTTCACAAGTGACTGAAAGGGAGCATGAATCCCCACTGCTAAAGAAGAAAATATAACGCAATGCTAAGTACCCTCAGCCGTATGAGCATTGTCTCCTTTATAATTTGCAGTTGTTTAATTGGTATCCCAGTGCAATATATATATATATATATATATATATATGTGTGTGTGTGTGTGCAATCTTCAGCCTCACCACCAGATGACACTAAATCGTACACTTTGTAGCTTTAAAAGACTAACTATTCCTCTGTGGGAGCTTCTCAGATCGAAGTTTGCCTCATTTAACAGCTCATTAGTTGCTTTCTGTTGAGTCTGCTGCTTGTGAAACATATATTTTAGCAGAACATTTTAAAGCTGAATCGGCAAAAGATGGGCAGTGGCATTACCACGGCTCTGCTTTTTCACAAAACAAATGGCCACTATGACTGGAGGTCTACCTGCCTTCAACAACTGCTTCAATCAGTAGTGACAGATTGCCAAAAGAATGCAATTGTTGTGAAAGTGTTGTGACACGGACCCACAACAGGGGGCGTTAATGAACGGACAATGGATAAGCCAAAAGTAACAATTTAATGTTGTGAATCGCACAACGATGTACAGACAATAACAATATGGTGACTGTCAATCATACACCAGGTGACGTGTGGGCAGGCTCGACGATAGAAGACGCCTGGCGAGAGAAGAGCCAGATCCCACACAGCTTCCACCGCCAACGGAGCTGAAGAACACCGGAGCCGCCAAGCCCTGCACCCCAGGTGGCCGCTGTCTTCAGCAGTCAGACCCGGTACTGCTGGCAGAGAACAGAGACAGTACTGATGAGTGTGAGTTCGCACACTCAGTAATCCCACAGTCAGTGTTTAGTTAGGAGAGAGCACCTCCAATCACACACTCGTGCAGCTCCTGTTTAACCACTTATCTGCTTTGGGGTGTGAGGCGAAGCCGTCGCTGATCACACCAAACGCCAATCCCACAGACAAGGACACACCACAGGAAAACGGCTGCAAAGAAGTTCAGATTATTACTTTGTAAGTCAGCAGAGAAGTTACCTGAATGGTAGCTGATTTCTCGGCGGGGAGGTGGAGTTGCAGTCCGGCCTTTATGGTGGTGGTGATGAGTAATGGATGAGTGACAGCTGGTACGGATGATGAGTGACAGCTGTCACTCCTGGTCGCTCCGACGCCCTCTCGTGCTTGAAGCCCGCACTTCAAGCAGGGTGCCATCTTGTGGTGGTGGGCCAGCAGTACCTCCTCTTCAGTGGCCCACACAACAGCAATTAGTGGGGTGGCATAGCTAATCTATTTTTTTTATTTTGTCACAAAAGCACCAAATTTGGCACACATATTCTAAATTAACTAATGTTTATTTCAGATGTGGAGGCATCCTGGAGCTGACTTCTAATGACCTACAGGGGTCAATGAAGAATTGCACAGGGGTCAAAATTTAAAAATGTTGCAATCAAATTGAAAGGTATACTATATTAACTGTCTGATAATAAAGATTTCATAAAGGTATAGTTTGGACTATTTATGACTGAATGTTATGGAGTGAAAACATTAAAAATGGTGGCAAAGGTCAATTTCAGTTTGTACAGGGGTCAAAAGTTAAAGTTACTCCAATTTTGGTAAAAAGTGATACAAATTATTAGTTAAATTAACAGGATTAATAAATGGAATAATTTTGACAGTGCTGAATGCTTAGTTGCCAAAGTATAGGTCAAACAAGGTCAAGGTCCATTGGATTCTATGACATGTGACATATGGTACAAACTATTCCTTTTTAACCTCGTATTAACTCAACCAATAATTTGCAACACTTTTTACCAAAATTGGAGCAACTTTAACTTTTGAACCCTGTACAAACTGAAACTGACCTTTGTCATCCTTTATGCCCGTTTTTACCCCTTAAATCCATACCACTCAATCATAGTCCAAATGATACCTTTTTTTGGAATCTTTATGTTCAGACAAATAATGTAATATATTTTTCAGTATGATTGGAGCACTTTTCAACTTTCATTTGGACAAATGGCTGCCATGGGTGACATATTGAGATTTCTTGATGTCTCAATATCCAGTTTTATTTGAAATACCTTTGGCTATATGTGTACCAAATTCTATGCTTTTATCACAAAATACACAATTGTTATTGGAAATTTTAGCTAAGCTGCAGTGCACCACTAAATGCAAAGTTGTTGACTGCCAGTTTTTACAGCCCTCTTGAGTTTCCAACCAGAGCAAATCATCATGACTGGAGTGGAGCTTTAATTGTCCATCCGTTACTGGATTGATGCAGAATTGGAAAATTTTGCTTCTTGTTACATACCAGGAAAGAACAGCAAATCCAAATCTCTTCTCTGTACAGTGACCAGTGAGATAAGGAGCATTTATCTATGTTTTGCAGTAATCATGCTTTTAGCTCCCTCTTGATAATCTGGCTGCAGACTGCAGCTTTTTGTGTGTGGAATAATACACAACCACCATGCAGAAAGGACCAGGTCCCTTTACAACAGACCTCTGTGATTATATTTATGAAATTCAATTACGCTGACACAGACAGATGGACTCACTGTCAGTGGGGAAGCTCGTCATTTGTTAGCATCAGTGGACATGTCAGCCCTGAGGTACTGATGGGACTATGTCTGTGTGACTGGAAACAGAAGAAGGGAAGATAAGCACGAAAAGAACAGCAAGCCTCCTCGTACACGTTTGAAAGCAGGCCGACATCCTGTTGCGTTAAACAGTGCACTCCATCAGAAATGTTCTCTTTGCTCCATATAAAATTAACTATTTTTGCTGCATTCAAACAGTAAACAGTTAATAGAACACTGTTCCCACTGGAAATATCATCACATAACCTCTTCTCAATAGAAACTAGAGCACCGCGCTCGTAGAGTGAAAAGCTAAGTCAAAGCTGTAGAGACATGGAGGCAATGAGGGCAGCGCAGCAGGAGGAGAAACTCTGCACAAGGGACGCAAAGGACACCTACAGGAGAAAGATGGAACACAAGCTGAAACAAAATAACATGAGGGAGGTCTGGGAAAGTGTGAAAACCATCACAGGCCATAAAACAAAGACCAGAGACATGGGGGGGACAGTGGGGGCAAATAATCTTAAGTTCTCCCTGCCCTCTCCCTCACTGCAGACATCTCTCCTTCTTCCCTCAACACACCTCTCCAGAAACATCACAGAAGCAGCCGCCTCCTCCTCCTCCTCCTCCTCCATCACCTCAACACAACCTTCTCCATACATACGTGGACCAGGTCAAAGGACAGCTGAGGAAGCTTCATCCCAAAAAAGCTGCAGGCAGAGACAAGGTGTGTTCCCGACTACTGAAGACTGAACTGGGAGAACTGATGCAACGTATCTTCAACGTCCTGCAGCTAGGGAGAGTGCCCACCCTCTGGAAGACTTCATGCATTGTTCCAGTTCCCAAGAAGAATCGACCCAGTGAGCTGGATGACTTCCGACCAGTGGCACTCACTTCACACCTGATGAAGACGTTGGAGCGGCTCTTCCTCAACTTACTCAAACCCCAGGTGCAACCAGTTCTGATCGAGGGAGCTGAGGTGGAGGCTGTAGATTCCTACACATACTTTGGACTGTGGCTGGACAGCAAACTGGACTGGACAACCCACACCAACCACCTGGACAGGAAGAGACAGAGCAGACTGTACTTTCTGGAGGAGGCTGTGGTCATTTAACATCTGCCGGAAACTCCTGTGGATGTTCTACCAGTCCGTAGTACTCAGCATCCTCTTTAACACCGTGGTCTGCTGGAGGAGGCAGAACATCCTTGAAGGACACATCCAGGCTGGACAAACTGATCAGGTGTGCCTGCTCTGTGGTTGTTCACTGTTAAAGATTGGGATATTTTTTCATTTCCACGATTTTCCTAACTTTGACCTTTGACCCATGACCTTGAATATTGAATAAAATCTTGCAGTTCAAATTCAGTTCAAATTTCATAAAAATATATGAAAAACTGAGGGCTCCAGGCTGTTGACAATCAAACAGACAAACACACAGGGACATAACCTCCTCCAACTTTATTGGCAGAGGTACCAAGACAGTTCTCGATAGGACTTCCCTATGAGCACTTCTCGAGAGACCTGCATAAATTTTGACATTGGAGAACACACATGTAATTCCCTCTGCTTTTGTGCTATTTTATGCCAACCCCCCCCCCCCCGCCTCCAATAACAACACACACAAACAAACAAAAGACAAAAACAAAACAGGAAATGTGGTGTAAAGATGTACAGCTGTATATGTTTATTCATTCATTCATTTTCAGCCTGTTGTAACAACACCTGGAGCTAGAACCAATTCAGTTATGCAGTGAGGCAGCTGTAAAACACAAATAGTTTAACAGTGATGATAATACGGTAGTGATGTGATGGAGACCAGGAGGTGAAGACAATGGAGGACGGGCTGCAGGTGATGTGAGCCGGGCGAGCTGGTGGCAGCTGCAGACTGCACAAAAAGACAAACACAAATTAAATTCAAACTTTAAATGAGAAATTCAGCTCAAGAAATAATACAGCAGGGAAACCACTTCTGGAGATGCAGAAAGCTCCAACGGCGTCCTCATGTTAGCCCAGTGCAGCCCAGTGGCATATCAACCCCAACACGGGCTCCAGTGCAAGATATATATTGACAGGCCCTATGCATATGTTATTAGCTATTAGGCGTACACGCGCAATCACACACATGCACACGCCCACCCACACCATGAGGTCTGCGTATACACATTTTACCAACAGTGTGTTGGATTTTACAATCAAATAAATGATTTGGATTATTGTCTTAGAAATTTTTTAAGAGGTCAATAATCTAGATTTAACACCCCAGATTTAACATCGCATGTGCACAACAGTCTGCAGCCCACAGACCTCATCATCACATCAGACAGCAGGAGAGGAGCTGTCTCATTCATGGTGGTGCTGAAATCACAAATCATTTTTCTTGCAAAGTCAAGAGTGCACCCCGACATGATAAAACTTAAGGCAAGAAGACACGATCAGAAAATGAAGCCTATAGCATGACAACACAGAAGAGAGATCTTATTGGGGGGTTTTTTGGACACTTTATTTAAAGATCTTCTGACCAAACAGCAACCGTGTAACGTGAAAAACAGACATTTTGTGAAACTGGTGCACAGCAGTCATTAAAGAGAGAAGAGGCATGGCAACCCGCCAGAGTCAGATTATTAAGATACCCCAAAAGGGCATTTTACGAGACTTGTTCTGGGCAAAATCCTCTATAACATCCCCAACGTCCAACTCCCTGGCTCTTGAGTTTTCATTGGAGAGGACAGCTAAGCCACTCAGGTGTTCTGTCCCTGGAGCTCCTCAGGTGTATCTTGATCATTTTTAACTCAGAAAACGATCTCTCAGCTGACGCCGCTGTCACCGGCAACGTCAGAAACAAGGGAAGCACGTGGGCCCAGACTCGTGGGTCGGCTGCTGGCGCTGGCTACTGGCTGTGCTGGAACTGTCTAATTTTGTCATTTTTGCTCTCTTCTCTTCTTTTTATTTTCTGTCCTTTCTTTTATTACTGCCGGATTTATGTTTGTAGGAAGATGTTTTTCTGCAAGGTCTTTGGTGTCACTAGTTGTCATAAATCTAGCTATGTCACAGACTGACATGAAGGCAGCGTATAGTTTACCCAGCATTCATCACTGCGTAGAATCTTATGAAATATCTGACAGATATAATCTTATTCTTTTAACTGGGTATTCTTTATTGTAAATTTAGCCTATTATTCATTAAAAAACATACAATTTTGGAATACATTGCACTTAACTGTTTCACCAATTGGGAAACTGACTGAGACAGATTTGCTTCAAGGCTATAAGGTAATGAATATAATAAGTAATAAATGTATGTAGTCCCAACTAAATTAAATTAAATTATCTTGCATGGATGTGCTTTATTCGAGTTGAGGCTACATATATTTATTAGATGAAAATCCTGCTCATAATTGAATTGAGTTCATCCAGTGCATCAGTTTTTTGAGTGTAAAAAAAATAGCATCATATATATATATATATACACACACAACACAACATAGAGTACAGCCGCTACAGTGTTGCCATGACCTGGATGGAAGTCAGTTTATGGGGGTGGCTGAGTGTAACGGAGGCCAGCGGGAATCACTGTGCACATATGTAGTTAGTAAACCTCACTCCCCAAAAGCTCAAAAGGATTCTGTGGTCACAAGGCCAGAGCTCTGGGTGTTAGCCTTCTGGTTAGAGAGTCCATCTCCCGTGCCAGGAATCGGGAGTTTGCATCCTGAGAGAGGAGCGAATGGGCGGAGTCAAACAACACAGCGCAGAGAGCAGCTGCTACATATATATAGAGAGAAAGAGAGACACTCACTGTTTTTTCCAGAGTATAAGTCACAGGTTTTTGTTTTTTAGTAGTTTGGAAAGCCCTGCGACTTGGTTCATCTTATATATGCCAAAAAATTATGCATTCCTTTTTAACAGTAATAATTATAAGTAGCTGTATTGGACTTTCTAAGGAATCAAAACACTAAACAAAATGAACAAATGGCAAGAATAAAAAGTACACTGCAACAATGCACAAAAATCCCAAATGAAAGAGCTGATAATAAAAGGTCTGGTGCAGCATGGTGGCTTAGTGGTTAGCACTGTTGCCTCACAGCAAGAAGGTCATGGGTTTGATTCCCACCTGTGGCCTTTCTGTGTGGAGTTTGCACATTCTCCAATGTTTGCATGGGTTTCTTCCGGGTGCTCCGCTTTCCTCCAACATTTAAAAACATGCATGGGTGCTCTGTCGCATTTTTCATTTACGGAAGCGAGCAGGTGCCATTGTTCTTAACAATGATTAAGAATCTAGTAACTAATAATTGTGAGCACTAACAAAGTTAGGTCAAGTCAGTGTTTTTCTTTTCAAATGGGAGAATAGGCTTCTATAAAATAACAGGAAACGTTTCAGTTTGTAAATGATACATCAACCTAAATATGGCTTTTTTTTCTCCACTTCAGTTTTTGTGAACACTGAATCTTTGTTTTGTTACTTAAAAAAGAAAACTGAAATAATTCAAATTGAAGAAGAAGGAAAAGCTGCACTTGAGTCTTGAGACGCTGCTTTGTTTAGCACTCTGTGGTGAATTATGGATGGGTGTAAAAAATGACAGCTGCTGTGGCGTTCACGGAACTGCTGACAGAGCTTTAGTTGGATTTCACTGTAGAAGGAAATATCAGACAGATGGAAACAGAGGGACATGTTGGTTAAAAAGACAAAAAAAAAAAAAAAAGGCAAATAACAGGAGGGTGCTGAATGTGCCTTTGTTTAAAACTTGTTACTAAAAACTCAAAAATACTACAAGTGGGTTGGATATCGAAGCACAAAGCAGGGTGCAGGCCTGTGATCACACCAGCCTCTTACCTCCTCTGTGATACTGCAGCCCACACATCGTCCTCATGTAGAAGTCTGTCATCAGGGAGAACATGAAATAAAAATAAAACTCCCACATTCAACACCAACCACACATTTTTACACCTACCGCTTTCTGAAAGTGGAGCTACGAGTGAACATAAAGACGCCAAAGCCCGAGGTGGAACGATAATGGCAACAAATATCTATAAAGCGAGCTTTGTTATAAAAATGTGTTTCTTACTTTAAAAGATGAAGTTTTTCTAACTCTTTCCTGAAGAAGACCTGTCATCAGTAAGATCCACTGGAAGGACAAAATACAGACTGAGTCCAAACCTGCTGATTGCTGCTTTTATTTTATTTTTTCTCTCTTTGGATCAGTTTTCTTTTACCAGATCATCAGAATATCCATTTTGTACAATGTAGACAATTTTTAAAGATAAATGTACTCATGCCTGTTGGAGTTTATTGCTTCATGGTGGAGTGGGACAAAGAAGTACTTTCACTCAAGAAAACTAATGAAATAGGCTCCTGTCTCCCATGGGCCTCCTGGTAAACGTTATCTGTAATTTCGCACGTTGATTTTAATAAAATCCATCTCTATGCCCCTCCACAAGGAAGATGTATAAATGGTGATGTAACAGTCAAACGTTGCACTATACACACTTTCTCCAGTCCTGACTGCAGAAGTCTGTATCGTTTTCAGAGTTGTCTGGGTGTGATTTTGGGGTCCATTTCCATAAAATACGATATTGTTTGTATTTCTTACTGATTGATAAACTGAATCGGAAGGTTTTTGTGTAACTCTATGAATAAATGTGTTTGTAAAGGTGGTTCACTTTGCTCCCCAGGCACCAGCTCGGTTTATTTTATTGATAGAATCAATCTAAGTTAATATGTGACTTAATTCATATCAGTACTATTTGTCAAGGTAGTGAACTGCATGAATGGATATGTATGATATATGTATGGCAACATAACCATCTTGGAGGTCCTGAAAATGTGACTCATTTTGTGAAAAAAGTGTGAAACTGGGCTCCTTGGAGAAGGTTTATAATTCATAGTTATAATAAAGTATCATTTTATTAGTAAACAGAGAGTGCCGCATCCTCAACTTTATCTAAAGTCTGAGTCTCTTAGTGAAGCTTAGGACTAGTGGCTGGTGATCACCTTATTATTTCTTCTGTTTTTCTTGTTGCTTAATGCTGACAAATTATACCGTATTTGTTGTCTTTCTGCTGCCTGGTTCTGTTTTTTTTTTCTCTCTGTTTGAGGTGCGGCTCCATCCAGAAGTGGGAATGGATGTCTTCTTCTGCAGGTCTCCCATCCTGTGCACCAGCATGGACTCCCAAAATTTCCTGTGTATTTGTTGTGTCAATTGTATCGGTAACATGGCCCAAGCAGAGGGTCACCCATTTGAGTCTGGTCTGCTTGAGGTTTCTTCCTCTAGGGGTTGGTAAGGTTAGACCTTACTTGTGTGAAGCACCTTGAGGCAACTTTGTTGTGATTTGGCGCTATATAAATGAAATAAATTGAAATTGAAAGTAATTTTAATTTTTACTGCATATTACTAGGGTACCTGTGTGTTGAATCAGTCAAGAATTCTCCAAAGAGATGTACTACTAAACACACCTCTACATAGCCATTACCTTTGGCCACTGGGTAGTGTCAAACCTCACAGCCATACAGTAAATCAGGAAGCACTAGAATTCTTAAGACTTGGACCTTCGTTCTCCTGCACAAGTATCGGCATCTAACACCCATGACTCCTTTCAGTTATGAGCAGGATATCCATCCATCCATCCATCCATCCATCCATCCATTTTCTTCCACTTCATCCGAGGGCAGCATCTCAAGCAAAGCCGCTCAGACCTCCCAATCCACACACACCTCCCCCGGCTCCTCCAGGGGAACCCCGAGGCGTTCCCAAGCCAGCTGCAAGACGTAGTCCCTCCAGCGTGTCCTGGGTCTTCCCCGGGCCTCCTCCCGATGTGACGTACCTGGAACACCTCTCCAGCGAGGCATCCAGGGGGCATCCAAAAAAGATGCCCAAGCCACCTCAGCTGGCTCCTTTCGACGTGGAGTAGCAGCGACTCGACTCCGAGCTCCTCCCGAGTGACCAAGCTCCTCACCCTATCTCTAAGGGAGCGCCCAGCCACCCTGCAGAGGAAACTCATCTTGGCCGCTTATACTCGCGATCTTGTTCTTTCGGTCATGAGTCAAATCTCATGACCATAGGTGAGGGTCGGAACGTAGTCACTGAAGTCACCGAGGTGGTCAGAAAGCTCCTTGGTGGCAAGGCTTCTGGGGTGGATGAAATCAGTCCAGAGTACCTTAAGTCTCTGGATATTGTGATGTTGTGAGCAGGATTTCCATCTAATAAATATATGAAGCTCCAACTCAAATAAAGCACATCCATGCAAGATCATTTAATTTAGTTTGGACTATATTTATTAGATGGAAATCCAATCCGATGAGTCAGTTTTGCCTATCAACCTCAAAGGGTGAGGACCCAGAGACATGAACATCACTGCCAAGATAAGTGAATCTCTACAAAGTTCACACTTCTCAGTGATACACTTCTGGCAAAGTCCAAGAAATCACTAAAAGCCTGGATTTTACTCTCAATCCAGGACAAAAGTCATGGCAACGTTCACGTAGTCAACGTCAGGAAAGGTTTCCTCAACAGAGGAACCACGAGGAACCATGCAAATGCAGAACAGAGTTGGAGACAGAACAATGCACTGCAACAATGCAGAATTCACTGAGAAGAAGTCAGAGACTCCACCCCAACTCTGCTCCACATTCACAGGACCTGCATATAAAACCAGTCATGATGTTCAGTGGCTTTTTTGGGATCCCAACAAATTTTCAGGATGTCCCAACAATCAGCCCAGTCAGCCAACATCAATACAGACTGCAAGGAAGTACTGACAGCATTCAAAGAGTACTCACAAAGCTAAGATGGGGTGGATGGTTGACTTCATAGGTGTAAAGCCAGACTGCTAAATTTTGGTCTTCATAAAAAACAAATAAATTAATAAAGCCAGATTTAAATCTTCCTACAGATAGGTAAAGGCTTTGACCCAACCGAGCAGTATCATAGGGTTTATTTATTTTTAAGGAAAGAGTTTGAACTCTTACTGTGTATTTGCTGACATATGAGATTCACTTTTGCCTCCATAAACTGCATAATTTGATTTTGCTGATGATGCTAAGTTTGATGTGGGTATGCTTGCATTTTCCTTGAGGAGTTCTACCCAAGATGCAACACTGCCAGCTGGCCATTTGATGTTTGCTGCAAAAAGGATAAAGCCAGTGGAAAACAAAAGTGTATCTGGAAAGTATTCACAGTGCTTCACTTTTTCCACATTTTGTTATGTTACAACAGTGGTATTCAACTTGTTACAGAAAGGGCCAAGAGGGTGCAGGTTTTTCTTTGTAACCGCCCACTCCACCAGGTGATTTCCCTGATTAACATCAGTTTGAGCAGTTGAAATCAGTTAATCAGTGAAATCACCTGCTGGAGTGGACGGTTACAAAGAAAAACCTGCACCCTCTTGGCCCTACCTGGACCAAGTTGAATATCCCATGTTACAGCCTTATTCTAAAATGGATGACATTCATTTTTTATTTTGCTCAAAATTCACCACACACAACCCCATCATGACAATGTTAAAGTATTTTTTTTAAGATTTTTGCAAATTATTGAAAAACCAACCAACCAAAAAAACAAAACAAAACAAGCAAACAACAACAAGAAAAAAAAAAAAAAAACAACTAAGAAATCACATGTACATAAGTATTCACAGCCTTACCCATAAAGATCAAAATTGAGCTCAGGTGCATCCTGTTTCATTGATCATCCTTGAGATGTTTCTAGAACTTAACTGGAGTCCACCTGGAGTAAATTCAGTTGATTGGACATGATTTGGAAAGACACACAGCTGTCTACATATAAGGTCCCACAGTTAACAGTGTATGTCAGGGCACAAACCAAGCATGAAGCCAAAGGAATTGTCTATAATCAATCAATCAATCAATTTTTTTTATATATAGCGCCAAATCACAACAAACAGTTGCCCCAAGGCGCCTTATATTGTAAGGCAAGGCCATACAATAATTATGTAAAACCCCAACGGTCAAAACGACCCCCTGTGAGCAAGCACTTGGCTACAGTGGGAAGGAAAAACTCCCTTTTAACAGGAAGAAACCTACAGCAGAACCAGGCTCAGGGAGGGGCAGTCTTCTGCTGGGACTGGTTGGGGCTGAGGGAGAGAACCAGGAAAAAGACATGCTGTGGAGGGTAGCAGAGATCGATCACTAATGATTAAATGCAGAGTGGTGCTTACAGAGCAAAAAGAGAAAGAAACAGTGCATCATGGGAACCCCCCAGCAGTCTACGTCTATAGCAGCATAACTAAGGGATGGTTCAGGGTCACCTGATCCAGCCCTAACTATAAGCTTTAGCAAAAAGGAAAGTTTTAAGCCTAATCTTAAAAGTAGAGAGGGTGTCTGTCTCCCTGATCTGAATTTGGAGCTGGTTCCACAGGAGAGGAGCCTGAAAGCTGAAGGCTCTGCCTCCCATTCTACTCTTACAAACCCTAGGAACTACAAGTAAGCCTGCAGTCTGAGAGCGAAGCACTCTATTGGGGTGATATGGTACTACGAGGTCCCTAAGATAAGATGGGACCTGATTATTCAAAACCTTATAAGTAAGAAGAAGAATTTTAAATTCTATTCTAGAATTAACAGGAAGCCAATGAAGAGAGGCCAATATGGGTGAGATATGCTCTCTCCTTCTAGTCCCCGTTAGTACTCTAGCTGCAGCATTTTAAATTAACTGAAGGCTTTTTAGGGAACTTTTAGGACAACCTGATAATAATGAATTACAATAGTCCAGCCTAGAGGAAATAAATGCATGAATTAGTTTTTCAGCATCACTCTGAGACAAGACCTTTCTAATTTTAGAGATATTGCGTAAATGCAAAAAAGCAGTCCTACATATTTGTTTAATATGCGCTTTGAATGACATATCCTGATCAAAAATGACTCCAAGATTTCTCACAGTATTACTAGAGGTCAGGGTAATGCCATCCAGAGTAAGGATCTGGTTAGACACCATGTTTCTAAGATTTGTGGGGCCAAGTACAATAACTTCAGTTTTATCTGAGTTTAAAAGCAGGAAATTAGAGGTCATCCATGTCTTTATGTCTGTAAGACAATCCTGCAGTTTAGCTAATTGGTGTGTGTCCTCTGGCTTCATGGATAGATAAAGCTGGGTATCATCTGCGTAACAATGAAAATTTAAGCAATACTGCCTAAGGGAAGCATGTATAAAGTGAATAAAATTGGTCCTAGCACAGAACCTTGTGGAACTCCATAATTAACTTTAGTCTGTGAAGAAGATTCCCCATTTACATGAACAAATTGTAATCTATTAGACAAATATGTTTCAAACCACCGCAGCGCAGTGCCTTTAATACCTACGGCATGCTCTAATCTCTGTAATAAAATTTTATGGTCAACAGTATCAAAAGCAGCACTGAGGTCTAACAGAACAAGCACATAGATGAGTCCACTGTCTGAGGCCATAAGAAGATCATTTGCAACCTTCACTAATGCTGTTTCTGTACTATGATGAATTCTAAAACCTGACTGAAACTCTTCAAATAGACCATTCCTCTGCAGATGATCAGTTAGCTGTTTTACAACTACCCTTTCAAGAATTTTTGAGAGAAAAGGAAGGTTGGAGATTAGCCTATAATTAGCTAAGATAGCTGGGTCAAGTGATGGCTTTTTAAGTAATGATTTAATTACTGCCACCTTAAAAGCCTGTGGTACATAGCCAACTAACAAAGATAGATTGATCATATTTAAGATCGAAGCATTAAATAATGGTAGGGCTTCCTTGAGCAGCCTGGTAGGAATGGGGTCTAATAAACATGTTGATGGTTTGGATGAAGTAACTAATGAAAATAACTCAGACAAAACAATCAGAGAGAAAGAGTCTAACCAAATACCGGCATCACTGAAAGCAGCCAAAGATAACGATACGTCTTTGGGATGGTTATGAGTAATTTTTTCTCTAATAGTTAAAATTTTGTTAGCAAAGAAAGTCATGAAGTCATTACTAGTTAAAGTTAATGGAATACTCAGCTCAATAGAGCTCTGACTCTTTGTCAGCCTGGCTACAGTGCTGAAAAGAAACCTGGGGTTGTTCTTATTTTCTTCAATTAGTGATGAGTAGTAAGATGTCCTAGCTTTACGGAGGGCTTTTTTTATAGAGCAACAGACTCTTTTTCCAGGCTAAGTGAAGATCTTCTAAATTAGTGAGACGCCATTTCCTCTCCAACTTACGGGTTATCTGCTTTAAGCTACGAGTTTGTAGCTTAAACGGCGCACAATGGCGGAGGGCGTTCAGTTTGGAAATTATCTGGTCGTTTCAGCCTGTCGATCGCCGCCATTGTGCGCCGTCTTTAAACCGGTTGTGACACTCCTTATTCTGTGTGATCCCCATAGAATCGTCCCTGAAAGCCGTCTGAATCTTTCGAATGGTGTCCACCTGGCTGTCTCTCACAGTTTCTGGAAACATTTGATGCAGTAAAGCTCCAAATCATTCAGACATTTTCCTCACAATAAAAATCCGATGAGGTTGGCTGGACCACTGCTCACTCAAAGTGTGCTCACAGGTGAATGACGCAACCGACAGGCGTGAAAAAACTCACGCATGCGCACGAAGGTTCAAGCTTGGCTGATGCAAGCGCACATGATTCAAATCCATATAGTTTTTGCAAAAAATAAAAAAGGTCGGATAGTTTTCTAACAGACCTCGTATAACCCACAGAAGACAGGAAGGCTAATGCATGTTTTTTCTGTCATTGTAATAAAACACTTTTCCAAATCTGCACATATATAATTAAAGGGACAGCACCTAATGCACGCAGTTATTTTTAGCATTTGGGTATTTCATTTGCCATAAATGCGCTAACAAGCAGTATAAAGTCAGGGGAGACTGGGTCAAGACATTTGATTTTCTTGCAGCAGAAGTAAGCTGTCCTGCTCCTGTCCTGTGCGTCCATGGTGTTGTCACAGCAGCAGCCGCGCGTTGCTCCGTGTCCCCCACCCTCCCTCTCAGGTGGACTGTGTGTCCCGTGGGGGCAGATGAGCAGAGCTGCGGCTGCTTGTTGTTATTTTGCCACCAAAACCGGCGTGGGTTTATCGTGTCTTTCCCTGTTAAACTGTGAAGTTTATATGTCCTCAGTGCTGATATTAGCAAGTTTCCTGTGTGCACGTTAAGATAGTTTTGGAGCTCACCTCTCTTCTCAAAGAATTTGGTTAGCAGCTGTTTTCCCTCATTTAGTTTTCTTTTTCTCTTCTTTTTTGAAATCTGGACTTTAATTTTTTTTTTTTTTAGAAAAGACATGTCTTATTTCAGCCTAAAAACCTCTCCTCATGCTGTCAGATACCGTTTGGGATGTGTGTCTGTGTGTGTCAGAGTGTCGCCTGTGCACCTGGACTAAACCATTTTACAACTGTGCAGGGGTGGACGGGCCCTCAGAGATCTTTCAATATCATTGTTAGAGCAGAATTATGTTTCGCAACATTTATACATTCATTCTTATTCTTTTACAACATGAATTGTATGGACATTAATAAAATGCAACACAAAAATGTATTTAATGCCAGTTTTTTGTGGGCCCCCTCCCATGATCTGGGCCCTGGGTACATAGTACCCTTTACCCCCCCCAGTCCGACGCCCCTGGTTAAGGTTAGGGTTGGGGGTAGTAGTTAGTAATAATGAGTTTAAAAATACCCGTCACGAAATGATTAAAATTTTCATGGACGAAAAAAAAAACGTGAGACTAGGCTGGACTCTCAGACCATGAGAAATAAAATTCTCTGGTCTGATGAGACAAAGATTGAACTCTTTGGCATCAATGCCAGGTGTCATATTTGGAGGAAAGCAGACACCATTCCTACAGTGAAGCGTGGTGGTGGCACCATCATGCTGTGGGGATGTTTTTCAGCAGCAGGAACTGGGAGACTAGTCAGGATTGAGGGAAAGATGAATGCGGCATTGTACAGAGACATCCTGGATGAAAACCTGCTCCAGGGCGCTCTTGACCTCAGACTGGGGCGATGGTTCATCTTTCAGCAGGACAATGACCCAGAGCACACAGACAGGATATCAAAGGAGTGACTTCAGGACAAATGAAGCCACTTCTTTCACTGATTACCATCCCTTTGAGCAGATGGGATGAGTTCATCAGTGAAATCACCTGCTGGAGTCAGTGGCTGCAAAGAAAAGCTGCACCCTCTCGGCCTTTTCTGGTATAAATAAATTACTGCTCGGTGGAAAGTGAGGAACTTTACTGAACTGGTGTGCCAAGCTAAAATAGAAAATTATTCCTTTGACATTTCTGATTATTTAAATGTACTCACGACTTACCCGACAGGAAGTGGATCCCACAAACACGGGAGTGAGCCGACAGAACCCAGTTCTTGTGTCGAATTGCTATAACCCACACAGATCTTTTCGGTTCACGATCAATATGTCTCAGGAAACGTATCCCTGAACACACTGGGAAATGATCAGTGCAGCTAATAATGCAGCAACTGACTGGTGTTATGATGTAACCCTGCGACACCTGTAAAAACCTATTGTGCCATACGGCTTTCTGCCAACTGCAGAAGTCAAAAAAACCCATGTGACCAGATTAATGACATCACGAGAAGTGTCCCTATAAGGCTGCAACATAACAAAATGTGGAAAAAGTGAATACTTTCCGCATGCACTGTATATAATTTGTGAGCGAACCGCCACTTGAAGACATCACAGTGGTGTTGAATGAATCTTTTCTTCAAAGGTGGCCAGATACTGAGAGGTGAAGATGAGGTAGAGGAAAGCTGGAGTGCTTATGGATATCTGGCCTACGCGTTAGTGCATTTTGTGCGCAGGGAGAAATAACAGCGTTTGAGCGATGGGTGCGACAGAGGCTGATGTCCCCTCAGGGCTCCTGTGGCTGCAGTAATAAAGATAGTTGGGCTGCAAGTGGTTTCATTCAGGTTTAAACGCTCCTTAATCTCTCCATAAATGACATGTTTGGCTCTCACTAAGAGGAGTGAAAAATGCAAAGTCTGTGTACAAGTCCTACTGGGATTTTAAGAGCCGCGACGATCAGGAAAACTACTGGTGAGCTCACGTTGATAACGCCAGGAGGGATCTATTAGAGCAATGCATTTTCTCTCCATTTTCATTTATTGCCTCTACCAAAGAGCAATTTTTTTTTGTTTTATCTGCAGCTGTTTGCTGGTTTGTTCAGTTTACTCAAAAACTACTGAAGCTGAGTGAAAACGTTGGTTCTGGCCTGGAATAGAAGCCATCACCTTGTAAGTGTTCTACATGCATATGATTCCAGATCTTATTAGATAAAATAAACTTTATTGATCCCACAATGGGGAAAATCACATGCTGCAGCAGCACAAAGTCACACAAAATCTTTTGCTCATTGTGTTCCCACATAAGGGAGCAATGTGCTCATTGCTTGCAGAATGTTCACTTCTATTCAGTCCTTTCCACCTAATTTCACAATATATCTGTTTTCTGCCACTTAATATTAGAGTATGATTTTTAAGTTATTACTTCACCCAACACACATGCATACACGTACACAGAGACCACTTTGCTTTTAACCCTCTGGGGTCCGAGGGCATTTTTTTGGACAGTTCACTCGCCTGGCATAAATGTTTTAATATTGCTGTTAACAGCTCTCCCTGCATCCCACAATCAAGTTTTATGTTTCTTATTTTTCAGGACTACCTGTGCTTTCAGAATATATAAGTTTTTATTGTGTTTTATAAGTGTAATAAAGGTTTACAATTAAAAATAGGCAAGGGAAAAATAAAGCGAAAAATAATTTTCCACACACATTTATTCAAAAAACACAGCAAATGATAATAAACAACTGTTTTGACACTATAAAGGTCATTTGAGGTCTTGTGTGAAAGACTGTACAACAAAAAGGTTCAAACAATAAACACAAATGCACATTTTGAACAATATATCCAAAATGGTCTATACTTTTTGTTGTCCACTGATATGGTAAGCAGTGCTTTACACAGAGAAAGCAACAGAGTTATCCAGTAACATTCACATGCAAACTAGTGGAGCAATCCTGATAGTTACACACTCTTTGTTTGAGCACGTGAGATTGTCATCAGAGGCTCTCCATCTGCTCCTGCTTTCACTGATCGCTGTGTGTAATGGTGCATGGCGCACTGAGTATGTACTAATAGTGTGTACTCATTGGAGCACCCAGGGGGCTATTCAAACAGGCCAACTAGTAACATATCACTCCTGAAAATGATCTTTGGCTTTTCACGTGACGTAAATCTGCCCTATGATTGGGTTTTGGAAAACCATGTGACGGTGAACCAATTCCGATCGGAGACTCACATTGCGCACGTCATCACACAGCTTCTATGAGGAGTACAAAGATGGCCGATGGCTGGCTCAAAAGTCCACGGAGTTAACGTTTCAGCCAAAAAAAAAAAAAAAGGGAGGAGCAAGTTTCTATCTCATATCATTAAAAAATTATTTATAAGTTAGTAAAACTTGGTCTTAGCCGTCGTATACGGCATCGGCCCCAGAGGTTTAAAATATAGATCTGGCGTGCCCAACCAGTCAATCGTGATTGGTCAATCGCAAGCTGAGTTCACTGAGAGTGCTGCTATAATGGACTGATGCAGAAGGTGGCAGCAACGCACTGATAAGGATGCCGGCTGCCATTAAACACTATAGAAGATGAAGAGCCCTCTTCTTCTATGGCGGAGGATCCGGAGAAGAAAAAAAACAAAAACTTATTTTCATTCAGACGGGGAGGAGGATTTTTTCATTAATTCGAATGGCAAATCCTTGTGTCTTATCTGCAATGCAAATGTAGCCTTACTGAAGAAAGGGAATTTGGAGCGGCATTTCAAGACAATTCACAAGAGCTATGATGCAAACTTCCAGGCTAAATATCCTCTGCACCCCCAAAAGGTTAAGGAATTGAAAAGTCGACTAGGTGGTCTGTAAATATAAAAGACAATTGTGTGATCTGTTTGGGCCGGGACAGAGGCAGTTATTCTGTCCGCAACTGGAGGAGATGGGTGCAGAACACACAGATCTGCTGCTGCACACAGTAGACACATGAATCTCATCACTGACAATGATTCGATATGCATCTTGATACACTACCAGCGATACGATACATATAACGATACATGGCGATACCAACGATACGATTCACCCCTGTCCCTGAATTGATGTGATTTGATACGTATTTGGCAGTGATTCAATTCTTCACAATGCGATATAATGTGATATGGTGCGATACGATGCGATTCAACATGATGCAAAGAAATTATACCAAAAATTTAAATAGAAAATAAGAAGCTGCAATTCAGTGTGGTACTATGGTCTTCTTCTTCTCATTGTAATAGGGGCAGAGGATTTGTTTTACTCCTTATAAGCAGCAAATTTACCAGATTCAACATTAAGGAAGAGTAATCAGTTCCCTCATATGTGGAACCTGTTTGATCACAATGTCAGAACTGAAACAGTAAACACTAAGACAACATCACTCTCAATGAGTGACTTAAAGTGCGTCACTCATTGACAGAGTACCGCCTTGGCAAAAGTCATTTTCTGAGTTGGGGGCGCAACAGCGGCCACGGCATTCTTTCTAAACAACCTGCATCTTGTCAAGTTTCCCTTTTTTTTTTTTTTTTTTAAAAAGGCCAAAATAATTCCAAACACCCAATTTAAATGTTTTAGGTGTGTCAAAAATCTCCTAAAACTGCTTGTGCCGTTGTCGCGCGACTCCATTGTGAAATAGATTTGTTGCTGTAGAAATGTGCTCTGCTTTCAGGCTTCTGACTGTGGTGCATTCAATGTGCGTCGGAAAAAAAAATATCGATACAAGCACGCAGCTACCGATCCATCGCAATTTCATCTGTCTATAGGTACGGTTGGCCTACGTCACTTCCGCGTAGTTACGGTCGCCATTTTGGGTCGCCGTTGAAAACAAACTACGCGCACTCACAACCATTGTTGATATAGTCGTCTTTACTGCTGTTTATTCACAAAGGCCTGCTGATTTGGTCATGCCAAATGGTGTAGGTACAGTCGGACATCCGTGTCCCTGATGTGCGCGTACATAGCAACACACATAGTAACGAGCGAGCTGCTGAAAACAACTGCTGTCGCGTTCATTTCTTACTTGACGTCCATTGCGCTGTCATTGTTCTGCCACATTTCTTTCTACTTAATATACACCAGTTTTCACAGCGAATGCCATGATTGTGTGTGGAATGCTACAGCTGCAGCCAAAGCAGAAATGTGAAGCATCTCGACGAGCCATGCCCCAGGCCAATGAGGACAAAGTCGAAGCTTCTTTTCGGTTCACCTCCTGCAGCTGCCTCTCTTGGTGAACCTGCTACAGCAGTAACCTCACCCAGAGAGTTCCTGCCTCCAGCTGACCTGAGTGACCATGAGGACTTGCCTTGTCCAACGTCACATGATTACGTTGACGTTGGAACAGGTGTCCTAAAATGGAAGAGTTGGAAAGCCTGAAAGCAGAGAACTTACAGCTGAAGACAGAATGTGTTCCTGCGAGCTGAATGAAGAGAGAAGCAGAATGTGGTGCTTTGGGAGCTCGAAAAAAACACTGCACTTTTTGATCTTTTAACTTTTATCATGGTTGGTACAGCCAACTGCAACACATGATTGTGGCATTCTCTGTGAAAACTGGTGTATATTAAGTAGAAAAAACCGTAGCAGAACATTGCGAGCACGATGGACGTCAAGCAGGAAATAAGCGCGACAGCGGTGTTTTCAGCGGCTCGCTGGTTACTATGCACGTTGCTATGTGCGCGCGGATCAGGGACCCGGATGTCCGACCGTACCTATTGAATCGATGCACACTGAATGAATTGATACACTCACATCGCGCATGTTTGTATCAAGATACCGATTTGTATCAATTAATCTCCACATCCCTAGCACACAGATGTTCAGTGGCTCAGCTGAGGTAAATTTCTGGAATGGTTTTCTGAATTTTTGCCCGAAGTTAAAGAATTTCTGAAATGTACAAACCATGCTGAATATGCACAGCTTTTGGATTTAGCCTTTCTTACCGATCTGACTGACAAGCTCAAGGACAAACACATCATCAACATGATCAGCTCTGTGAACATGTTTAAAAGCAAGTTACACCTGCTATCAAGCAGGTTGCAACAGGGTGACCTGTGGAACTTTCCACACATTTGCCCTATTGAGGTTTCAACTCTCACAAAATCTTGCAAAATCTCAGAGAGGTATCCACTCTGTGAGATGTCTACAACACTGAGAAATACAATTTAACCGCTGCACACGAACAACAGCATCAACATCGTAAGGTAAGACTCTTTGTGTATTGTGCCTAAAACTCTAGTGAATATATTATATAGGTTTTTAAACATTGTTATTGTGTTTGTTTTATGTAAATATGTGACAATCTCAAGTGATTTATCCATTATTTACAATAAGAATTGCTGTGAGCCGCAATCGCTTCCTGTTCATGTCATTCTGGGGGAAATTGAAGTTTGCTCTTTAACATCCTGCTTATTGTCCTTTACAACACTGTTTGTGCTGTTTGTTCCAGAGTAAATATAGTAAATAGTAAATATATAGTAAATATATAAGATGTCTGAAATTCGAGTTTGTTTTTATGAATTTCCATGCAAGTTAAACGTAGCAGACATGGAATATTTGTATTAGCAAGTGTTCAGGGGTCTCATGCATGCACACTTACTCATCTTCAACCACTTATCCGGGATCGGGGCGCAGGGGCAACAACTCAAGCAAGGGACTCCAGACATCCCTTTGCTGGGCCACATTGACCACCTCAATGAGATCCTCACACTGAAAGATAACATTGAGCTCAAATTCATAGCAACACCTGGCATGAATGTCCAATTCTGGAATTTATTGCAGAAAGAGAAGTACCTCAGCCTCAAACAAACTACACAGAATTTGATTGCACTTTATGGATCAGCGTATTTGTGTGAGTCTGCCTTTTCACAAGTCAAAATACAGATCCACCATAACTTTTCGGCCCACTTACAGCTGGCACTCAGCTCCTATTGTCTAAACTATGAGAGAGATGCTGCCTCCTCTCAGTGCCAGAAGTCCCCACTGAGGCAGGAAACAATTTTTCCAACTTGAATTAGGCATTGTATTATTTGAGTTGTTTGTTGTTGTGTTATTATGTACCAGTCTTGGGCCTACTTGTGCTTATTCTTTGCACCATGCACATTTACTTCAGTAATGTATTATCATTGTTAATACTTTATCATTATGCCAGAAAATTGTGTCATTATATTCGTGCACAATAAATTGCGGCTACGCTATGGCTTCTGATATGGCTTGGTAGATCTCAATATACTGTCAACTTTAAAAGTAGATCTTGGTTCAAAGAAGGTTGGGCACCTGGTGAAGTCACATGCAACATTACACTTTAAAGTTTCCAATTCACCTAACTTGCATGACTTTGGATGAGACAGGAAGCCGGCACACCCGGAGGGATCCCAACCAAACATGAGGAGAACATGCAAACTTCACACAGAAAGGCCACAGGTAGGAATTGATCACATGACCTTCTTGCTGGGAAGTAACAGTGTTTACCACTAAGCCACTGTGCTGCCCCTCCTCCAACCCTTTCTTTGTAACACGACGTTGAGAGAAAGAAGCAGAAACTGGAAGAAAATCCACAAACAAAAAACAAAATGGGGAACCGCGAAACATTCCACCTGCTGTCGTGAGGGACATATGATCGGACAGGTGTGTACAATACAGCGGCGATGGTTTCATGCCTGCGGACGAGTGTGCATGAGCACAGTGTGAACAGCCGGAGCATGTGGCACCACATCGCGCCACTGCTGTGGATAAAAAAAAAAACCACACCATAAAAACACCACAATTTATAATATTTAATTCCTCTTATCGAGTGGACAGCACAAGTATGAACCTTCTGTTCCTTTGTAGATAACCCATGGTCATAAACGTACAGTCATGAAATGACATGAATGAAGCAGTGTGCTCCCATTATGTCCACATCTGCTGGCCCGGTGTGTCCAGCCGGCCCCGCGCACATGTCCAGTGAGTGGTGTGTCAAAGGACAGACACTGCGTCATGTGGACCATAGCTCACGTGGGTGACATGACATTCAGATCACCAGATGAGTGAACACATGATCAGACGGTCCTTTTCACATAGAGCAGCCTGCCAATGTGCGCGCTGTGTAGCCGCCCCTGTCCGTGGCCAAGGCGATATGTTTTTATGTATTTCCACCTTAGCACACACATGCGCCTCACGGTGATGAATGATAGAGATGTAATGCCATGTCCTTCAAAACATGGTACATGTGTACTCCAGCTGTGACTCGCAGGTCCAGAGATCTCAACAGCTGCTGCTGTTTGGGGACATGACCACCATTTTGTATAACGCCCAGAACAAAGTGTCACTCTCTGTTTCTGTTGTGTGATTATTTATTTTAGTTATTTGTTATGTAATTATGTATGTAGTTGCTGTAGTATTTATTTATATACTTGTTCTGGCTGTGTTCTCTGTGTTTAAATGTAACACATCATGTGCACTGAGCCGTCATTTCCAGCTGTCAGCGAGTAGCTGGCCTGTGATCAGCTGAGAGGCGCCTTGCTGTGCCGTGTGCACTCACACGTGGCTGGCAGGTCCCCATGTGATCTTGTCTGTACATAAATATCAGCATATCATGCAAGTGTGCCCCCCTGCATGCCACATGTGTTGAGGGGGGAGCTGACACACTGGCACAATACGTGTTGGGAGGAGTGGAGTGCAGGGTGCAATACACACACAAGTTGGGGGGGAGCGTGATACACAAGCATGCCACATTTGTTGAGGGGGAGCCGACACACTGGCATGCCATTTTTTTTGGGGGGGGGGGGGGGGAGTTCAGCACAGCCACACCCATGTGTGTTGCTTGGTGACCTCACACTCGTGCTGCACTTAGACAATTTTCACAGACAGCTCGAATGTGGTCATCTGCTCTCTCCTCTCGTGCTGGGAGCATGAATATCCCCGCCTTCGAGCAGTGTTGGATGTTGATATGTGGCTCCTGGAATTTGGCCGAAACCTGTGTAACCCTTGTCCCACGTAGCTATAGTTATCTAGAGTGGGTAGTACAATGGGATCGGGCCTGAGTTCGTTGATGAACTGTTTTATGTTTTATTACCCTTTAAGGTACCTCCCTTTAAATTTTACTAAATCTTGATCTCTGAGTTTTTCTACTAAAATTAATAAGGACACCATACAACGGTACTTTAAATGCAATAATCCTTGTGCAGGCATTTATTTACACAACTTGAAGAAGAAAAAAAACTTTTGGTAAAGTAAAAATAATATAAACAAAACTAAAAATGTTATAACCGAAAATGTGCAAGTTGAACTGAGGTTTCTTCTGCTTTCAAGTTTTTTTCTTTAGTATACAACAACAAAAAAATCTTTTACACATTTATATGAGATAACATTATCTTCCTGTTCTTGAGCTGCGCCAATATAAAGTGACCTGTCTTTCTTTAAAAAAAAAAAAATACTCTTGAACTTTGGCTAGAACCCTAAAAAAATATATGAAAAAAAAAAAAACTCAATAACTCCAAATCTTCAGTGGGCCCACACACACACTCAATTTTTACTCCTTAATCAAAAGTTGCAGGCCTGAGTTGAAGCTAGGGTGCGATGGGGCCTAAAACTTTATGGCCGCTTCACTCCGACACAAGCAGAACAAAAAAAAAGCACGTGCAGTTCAGTTGATTCACTTAATACTCACAAATCCCAAATGAATTGATAGAGGAGCTAACGGTCACCAGGGCAATGGCAGTAAGACCGGAGCAGCTAGTACCAGGAACCACCGGAGCTGTCGGGACCTCAGGAACCACCAGGAAGAATGAGCACGAAACAGCACCTGGAAAACAGCAGAGTCCATCCACTGGGAAGACTGGGAAAACCGCTCCAAACCTCTCTCTCTCTCCACGTCTCCTTTAAGTTACAAACAAGTTATTATCAGGCCCACGAGTAGTCGACCGTGCAGATAAAACTTGAAGAACGCTCTTTTACGCACCGATTGACTCTTTCCCTCCGATCCTCAGTACGTCTGCTAAAAAAAAAAACGACACTCTGGCTCACGTCACTTGTTCTGCCCCTTTTTAGGAAAAACTTGGGATTGGCTGTTACTTCAGTAAAATCCAATAGCAATACTTAAAACAAACTGACTGACATTAAATTGTTAACAGGTTAGATTGCACAGACTTTTTGCTCAAACAAACTCATATTCTCCTAAGTTCGGGATTTTAAAGGACCATGGCACATTTTAGAAATGTGTAGCTTAACTTTTAAACAGTACATATGTTATTTATGCAAATGTATCTAATGCACCTTCTAACCAGTTTTAATATCATGAACTTTTGGTGTATCCTACAACTATTTACATATGTTACTGATTTTATGTACTGTAGTCAGTGACTTTAGACAGGGCTACACCTGCCTAGAGGGGGATCGAATGGGCACTCGCGGGGCACTCGCTGTCTTTTGGCCGCTGGTGTGTGTGAATGGTTGTAGCAACAGCTGTACGAGGCGTTTCAGGTGGCTCTGATTTATCACGAGTGGCATGCGACTCCTCCTTTGTGTGCCATTCTGCCTCGTGTTATGTGTGATGGGGCCCTAAAGTTCAAGCTTAAGTAAGATTGTTAGCCGGACACACTGTTAATAAAACCACTCCAGGGACCTAACCACTTTGGGCCAGCTCTCTAGATCCCATAACAGATCTTAATGAGCAGATCTCAAACACCTAAACCATTTCCTTTAAATGTATCTGGATAACCATCTGGTTAAATGATCAGTGATGTGACAACCTTCTTTGATTACACTGAAATTATCATGAAAAACAAAACTGCCCTTGTGGATTCCTGAAATCACTTTTTCTCTTTCTGTTATTAACATAAATGCACTTTGCTCCCAGCTGTTTCCATATTTCGGCATCCTCATACGTCCTGATGTAAGTGGAGCTTGTGCTTGAACATCAGAGAACCAAACATCCAAATAAAACTGATTTGTTTTCCAGAGAAGAGCAAAAAAGAAAGTAAATGAGTCTTCCTGCATTCATCCCAGTGGGACATTGGCTACATGATTGCTGTCATTTGCAAAATAAACTGTAAACTTGCCTTTAAACAGCTTGGCTTCAGAATGTTTTTCATCTGGGTCTGTGTATGTGTCTGAGTGTGTGCATGAGATGAATTTGCATCTACTAGTCTGGTTTCTGACATCTGAATCTCTTTTGTGTGTCCAGTCTGGATGATGTGCTCTGCTTTGCATTTCCCAGCATCAGCATCCATCCATCCATTCATTCATGGTTTTGCTATACCTGCATACTGCAATGAAGGGTTACGATGGGGGAGCAGGATACACTCTGGACAGGGCACCAGTCTACTGCAGGACCCTCACGTACAGACAGATAAACATATTCTCACGTACGGTAAATTTAGAGTCACCAATTCACCTAATCTGCATTTGCATCTGAATCTCCAGGTGAAGTGGGAGGAATCACCTGGAGAGAACCCACACAAACATCAGAAGAACATGCAAACTCCACACGGAAAAGATCAGGTCGGAAGCAAACCTGGGACATTTTAGCTGTGAGGCAACAGTGCTTAACCGCAAATCCACCGTGCCGCTCTAGCATCAGTATGCACCTCATATTTATTTCCATCATTGAGAGGCCAGAATTTGTCAGCTGCGTTAAGGAGACAGAAAGAGGCTGGCAGTATCGAGCGCAAAGAAATGGGTAATTAGCTGACGGCTGACTCAGGCCACTTGCAGCTTTGTGTGTCAGGATGGGGATTTAAAAAAAAACGATGAAGCACATTTCCCTGGGTGTTATAAAGCTTTGCTTTATGGCCAGTTTGTGGAGCCTTGCAGATTAAGTTCAAAGAAAGACGACCGCTTTTCTCGCCGTGCATCTTAAATCCTGTTTCCCTCACTTCTGTATCTGTAGATCAGTTCTTTGGTCTTCGCGCTGATGGTGTCAGCAACTACAGGAATAATAGGGGGAGTGGTGATCTAAAAATACATGATTAAAGGCACAATTTCACCTCAGATTTAATAGTTCTCAACATGGCATAACCATTTCACTCTAAAAGTGCATTCTTTTCTTTACTGGAGAGCAGGTTTTTTTGGACTGAGGTCATTCTTGCAGTGCAAGCTCCACACGGGGAACTTCCCATTAGTCCTAGGGTCCACTATAGTCCTAGTCCTAGTATTAAGGAGAGCATGATGAAGTTGTTTTTACATTTATGGTAGGCCATATGTTGCACTAAAATGGGTTAAGTAATGTTACAAAAGTGTGACAATTAAAAAAAAAAAATTTAATTATGGTGAATTACCGTTATTTGTTGATTTTCAATTCAACAGATTAGACACCATTATGAGTAGAGGTGATTAATGGTGTATGTCAACAGAATCACAATTCATTTTTCTTAACTGAACCAAACTGGATCTGGTTTGTCAGTTATCTGAAAATATTACATTGATCTGTGAACTTTAAAATCAGTTTGGAGTTGTAATATACACCATCAAATAATATAAAGAGGTTAAGACCAGTGGACCCTATAGTGGACCTTCTCCCTACACAGGATGAGGCAAAGTTTGCACTTGAAAAACAAGAAGATTGCCAAGCTTAGCTATTGATGGCACCTTATCTGACTAGCTGTTTGTTAAACACAAAGTCATTCCATTGGTACCCAAGTGTGCTCCAAAGATATCTAGTATCATAGATATCTAGTTGCCTCATTTGGTCACTGGTTAGCATACAGGTCTCACTAACATTCAGTAAGCCAGGAAGCGCCAGGAGCCTAAAATTTGTACCTTCATTCTCGTGCAAAGTATTGCAAAAACTTTGGCCAGCAATCCATGAGCTCCAGGAATCTCCTGATCTCAAAGGACGAAGACCCAGAGACTGAATGTCACTGCTGAGATGTGACATAGGATCTCAAAGGACGAAGACCCAGAGACTGAATGTCACTGCTGAGATGTGACATAGGATACACTTCTGATTGTCAAGCCCGTTGAAATCCTGGTTCTTGGTCTTGATCTAGGAAATAAATGGGCTGGTTTCTGGAGATGGCCTGCTTGTCTTCTCTGTTTGGACACAAATGGTGATAGACGTCTTAAAAAACAATGAACTTACTTACGTACTTTATAGGTCCAGTGTTGCTCAAACAGTATTGTAATGTGTGTAGCACGTGTTCGTCACACTTAATGACATAACTCTCTCTACAGGCGTCAGTTAGTTTGTTTCAAAGTCAGAAAACCAAATGCAGCAAATTCAAATGTAATTATTTTCTCCTAAAGGTACTGAACAAATATCACAGAAAAACAGTATAAATAGTTTAGTAGATATGTATGACTTGTGTATGAACAATTTATTTTATAAAATCTAACAAGACTGATGAAAAAGTCCAAACATAGCCACTTCACATCTGCACATTTGTTACAATAAAAGAAGATATTCTCTTCACAGTTGTCGATTCACATTGAAAGCTATGTTGCTGTGAGATGCATCACTGAAGTTTTGAATGTGCGATATGGCATTTTAATACTTTTCCATTCACAAATTAGAGGGAAAGGACAAGTGCATTTATTCACCCTCACTTCTTGTTTGTTTTAAATTCAATGCCGCCACATATTGTGGTCAGATTAACTCTGAAATAACGATCGTGGGCTCTGAAATAGTTTGGACACACTATCAATGAAGGAATTATCAGAAAATTAAGAACTTAAAAAAAGGAAATGTCTGGCTTTCAGTGTTAAACAATAAATTAAAATCAACACATACAGCAGTTTATTTTTAAATAGCAACTTCCAGCATCACACCTTTCAAATTTGGCATTTGTAATGTCTTCAACAATATTCTTTAAAAAGTTATATTTATTTCATCTACACAGTTTACTTCATGCATATCTCTACAGATATGTGTGAAGTGCCGGGGGTGGTATGTGCTCTCAGAACTCTCTCTAATTTAAAATAATGCCTTTTAATCCATTTTAATACAATTTAATAGACCTGGGGTTTTCAATCCAAAAATGAAAAGGTATATGTACTTATTCTAGTTATGTCAAACAGTTCCACAAAACTTGATTGTTTAAATAAAAAAAGGAAACTGTAACGAGTTGTTACAATGAATTGGATATTATGTTTTCCATTTAAACAATGAAGGTTTGTGGGGCCAGTTGACATATTTAGATTAAGTAAATGTAACATTTCATTTTTTGGAGTGGCATTATTTTAAAACAGAGAGTGTTTGGAGATATCACCCTCAACTCTTCACACATATATCTAGAGTCATATTTTAACAGGATTACACAAAAACTACTAAACCGATTGTCTTGAAACTTGGTGAAAGGGTTGGATATGGGACACATAAGAAACTGCCCTATTTCAAAATGTTAACTCCACTGCTTTAATTGGATGTGCTTCAAAAGTTAATGTTTTATTCCTTGTCCTGTTCCAGACCCTGTCAACAAATTTCAAGGAAATCTGTTTTGTACTTTATGTGTAATCCTGTTAACAGACATAACAACAGCACCGATAACATTACCTCCTTAATGGAGGTAAAAATAAGAATTACATTCAGTATATCATAATCACATATGGAAAAGTTGCCATTATACAAATAATGAATGTTTATGAGTTCAATGGTACGAATATGTTATGAGGTGAAAGCTGGAACATACAATTCAATGAGGCGAAGCTGAGTAGAATGGTTGGTTCCAGCTTTCACCGAATTAAATATTCGTTCAATTGACAGAATGTAAAAACAATCATTATTTCTTTTATATAACGGCTAAAATAGATCCTTGTCATTTTAAATTTTATTAATTTACAAACAGCAGAAAAGGGACTTACATTTTGGTACCTCCTCAGTGCAGCGAAAAAAATAACATCAGAAATTAATCCATCTTTTGTGCATCACAATCCAACACAAACTTTAAATAAGGGTCCAAAAATAATTCTGACGAAGTGAACATCGTGCATCAAATCATCGTCCGTCAGCAAAACAAACTTCACCATGTTTGTTTTGAAGCTAAGCACCGCCCGGCATGTGTGAGCGTGCGCACGGTTGGGAAGACGCTTGTGCACGCGTGTACTACCAAAAAAAAAAAAAAAAAAGACTATTTCCTCGATGCAGCAAAAATAAATAAATAAAAATAAAAAAATCACATCAGACAGCTTACAGCGCATTGGATTTATTTTGTGTGTGCGTGTGCGTTGTGTGCATGTGTATGTGTGCGCATGTATGTGCGTGCGCATGCGTGTGTGTGTGTGTGTGTGTGTGTGTGTGTGTGTGCGCAGAGTGCAATGGTACCAAATGTATGGAACCAAATTTGCACTCTAAATGCAATGCAACACAAATGGGATGAATAATCCATGTCACGTGACATACAAAGCATCAATCAAATGACAAGGATCCACTCAGCTGTTATATAAAATAAATAAATAAATACCACAGAGTTTTTCCCCATTTTTAAAATGACAACATTAATGCTCTCCTAAATCTATTGTATGACTGGTTGAAAGGATCTGGGTTCCACCAGACTATGAGATAGGTTTCTGAGCTCAGCTGCAGACTGCACTTGTCTGTAGCCCAGGAGAGCCAGCGTGCTTTTGCACAGATTCTGCACATTTCTCACAATTTCAAAGGCCAGACGAAGCCTCCAGCTCTCTGCTGTGGCTCTGGAGTCTCTGGTGGTGGAATACCTGTAGTGCCATTCTGAAGTAGACTCATTACTATTGGTGTTTTTCACAATCCACCTCTGCACGCTGTCCTCCATCTCCAGCCCCAAAAACCTGTAGATCTCACTGGCCTTCTCCTTTGGGTTGAATGCCAAGTCCTCATAGCGCACCAGCAGGTAGCGACCCCGCAGCCACGCTGGCGCCTGCAGGCCTGTTTCTGCTGATGCCTCCATGTCCTTACAGGTGCTGGTGATCTGGGACAGATCCACGTACCGCGGTTGCCGTCCTGTAGCATTCCACATTTTCCAAGCACGAAACTGATCTGAAAACGCCATCATGCGTGAGGCGAGGATTGCTCTGGGATCTCTCACCAGGTGAATGATCTTCAAGTCCAGACGTGGGTCTTCAGTCAGTGTGCGGAGATCCCCCACCTCAGGGATGCGTACAGTTTTTATGGCTACATGTCCCCTTGAAAGACAAGAGGTAGAGGCGAGCGTGAGGTTTAGGGCGCCACATTTCTTGGAGCACCAGGTTTCATCAGGTTGATCAGACGTTGTGCCATCATCTCTATCTGAGCACACAGGAGGGGAACAAAGGGCATGGCTGGAGCTCCGGCGGAAAAAGAAACCTGTAATGTGTTCCTGGGGCTCAGGACGGATGTAATTCTCCATAAAGTGAAGGTCACATGTGTAGAGATTGAGGAGGAGGTCTCTGTACGCTCCCAGCAGGGTCCGGCGGTCCAAGGACCGACGCAGCCTGCTGCTGGAGTTAGTAAAAGCTTGCTGGACATGAAACAGAGGTTCAAACACGTAGAAGATGCCCGGGTGCTGGTTTAGGAGCTGCCCAGTGAAGGAGGAGCCGCTGCGTGTGGTTGCGAACAGCAGGACGTGCTTCCGAGACAACTCCATATGCAGCCAGCTGTCACCGCACGAGGATCTCCACCTGGAGTCTTGAAGAAAGACGACGACAAAAAATGTAAATGTCCAAACGCTTCTTCAGCTGAATAACATTTAAATTAAACATCACAACCTGTTATGGTCCAGCGTGTAGGCAAAAACAAGAATATATCAGCTAATAAGAGGGACCAGGAGTGCATTTCTACCAGGAATTCAAGGCAGGAGAAAATAAACCTTCGAATCAAGCCAATAAAAAGCCTAAATAATTTAGGATGTAAACATGCCTATGTGAGATGCTCGTCTGCTGGTGGTTTCCGAGGGGGTTTATGAAATGGCGGATCTCTAAATATAGAGCAAACAGCTAACATGTAATTACTGCTGATGAGGAGTTGATTGCGAGGGGAGGTTACTTTGATGCACAGGAGCTCAACGCCAGCAAGCTGCAGCTGTGCTATCAGAGCAGATTAACTCAGATAAATTGGAAGATAATTGTAAAATGACTCACATATATTTCACATCTCTCTTCTTCTGCTTCTTAGGAAATCCCTCCTCTAATGATATGTTGTATTCCTGGTTCCATAGATCGAGTCCCTCTCCCTATCTTTACCGTATGTCTATATATATATATATATATATATATATATATATATATATATATATATATATATATATATATATATATATATATATATTTTATCATAATTACAAAAACATCAAAAATGTTTAACTCATCTTATTTATTGGATTTTTAAATAACTAATCTTAGAAGATATTGGAAGATCATTTCATGAGTGCTGTTTCATATTTGGATTATACTTACCCAGAGAAATTGTTCTAATTTATTCTAATGTATTTACATCATTTGTTGAACAAGTTATGACTTGTAGGAAAGAACAAAAGCCTAAAACCACTGTATATAATCACCGTAGCGATATTCTGTTAGTGCTTTCAAGTTTTTATTAATTCTGAGATCAAATTCAAGATTAACAACAATTATTATTTTATTTTTTTTACAAGGTTTCCTAAAACATGATGGTCTGTTTGGTTCTGTAGCTGTTGTAAATGCTGTGACACTAAAACACATACATAGTATTACAAATGTGAGGTAGCACAATTTATTAAAATTACATGGGCAGCAGTCTGACGTTACCTAATGCACAAATGAAATGATCATTTCCAAAACATCCTAATGCCAAATTAGCTAGATAATGAAGTAACAATTAGATGTGTTGTATACTATCCAGTATGGTCTCTGGCAGAAAATTATATTCCGCTGCTTCTACGTTTATACTTCGGTCAGTAAGATTAAAATAACTCATCGGATTGTGTCCCTTTTTATGTCCTTTTCTCATTCATTAAATGTATTCCATGTAATTTAATTTCAGGTGAGCGTATAACCATCTTTCTTCATAAAATGGGGTGAGCTGATGATTGGCCCTGGGCCCTCCGACAGGCAAATATGGTATACTGTTGTGAAAGTGACGTGACACGGACCCACAACAGGGGGCGTTAATGAACGGACAATGAATAAGCCAACAGTAACAATTTAATGTTGTGAATCGCACAACAACGTACAGACAATAACAATATGGTGGACTGTCAATCATACACCAGGTGACGTGTGGGCAGGCTCGACGATAGAAGACGCCTGGAGAGAGAAGAGCTGGATCCCCACACAGCTTCCACCACCAACGGAGCTGAAGAACACCGGAGCCGCCAAGCCCTGCACCCCAGGTGGCCGCTGTCTTCAGCAGTCAGACCCGGTACTGCTGGCAGAAAACAGAGACAGTCCAGATGAGTGTGAGTTCGCACACTCAGTAATCCCACAGTCTGTCTTAAGTAAAGGAGGGAGAACCTCCACCTCCAATCACACACACTCGTGCAGCTCCTGGTCAACCACTTATCTGAGTTGGGGTGTGAGGCGAAGCCGTCACTGTCACACCAAACGCCAATCCTCCAGATCAGGAAACACTCCAGGAAAATGGCTGCAATAGAAGTTCAGGTTAAACACACACAGTGTCAGTCAGCAGAGAAATTACCTGAATGGTAGTTGATTTCTCGGCGGGGAGGTGGAGTTGCAGTCCGGCCTTTATGGTGGTGGTGATGAGAAGTGAATGAGTGACAGCTGGTATGGATGATGAGTGACAGCTGTCACTCCTGGTCGCTCCAACGCCCTCTCGTGCTTGAAGCCTGCACTTCAAGCAGGGCGCCATCTTGTGGTGGTGGGCCAGCAGTACCTCCTCTTCAGCGGCCCACACAACAGTATACAGTACAGCGTAGTACAGAGTAGGCTAGGCCTATTTGGTCAGCTAGCGCTTAGCTTAGGTTCGTGTTACATCATACATCTTACATCATATGGACAAAGTTAGGAATCTTGGGGTAATATTTGATCCTACGTTGTCTTTTGACCTCCATGTTAGAGTCATTTCGAGGACTGCTTTCTTCCATCTGCAAAATATAGTGAAGATTCATCCCATCCTGTCTATGGCTGATGCTGAGACTGATAAATGCATTTATCTCTTCCAGACTGGACTATTGCAATGCTTTATTTTTTGGTTTACTGCAGTCCAGCACTAGGGGTCTTCAACTGGTTCAAAATGCTGCTGCCAGACTTTTGACACGAAGCAGAAAGTTTGACCACATTACGCCCGTTTGGGCATCCGTTCACTCGCTTCCTGTCTAAGCGAGGTTGGATTTTAAGGTTTTGCTACTGGCCTACAAAATTGTTCATGGACTGGCACCTCCTTATCTGGCAGACCTGGTTAGGCCCTACGTACCGGCTCGGGCCCTGCGTTCACAGGTTATGGGACTCCTCTGTGTTCCCAGGGTGAATAAAAAGTCTGCTGGACACAGGGCTTTTTCTTATTGTGCCCCTGCCCTGTGGAATGATCTCCCAGTGCATCTAAGGCAGGCCGACACTGTGGAGACTTTTAAATCAAGACTTAAGACCCCCCTGTTTTCCCAGTTTTATCATTAGTATTTTATATATGTTATGTATATTACATTTTTATTATTTATACTTTTTTATGGCTTGCTTTTATATTATGTTTTAATCTTTTAATTCATTTTGTTGCGTTTTCCATGTTGTGTTGTGTGAAGCACCATTAGGCAATTTTATTGTGAACTGGCACTATATCAGTTAAGCATAAAAAAATAATAATTATATGAGGGGTGTGTGTCCATACATACTCAATACATACACAATACATACTCAATCTATGCACTGTATATCTGCCGTCATCTGCTGATACCCGCAACTGACAGGGATTTGCGGCTTGGCAGCAGACTGGGACAGTGTGTCAAACAGATATTTTGCGTGCCCATCACGTCCACATCACGTTTTTATTACATCTGCTTTGCATCTGATTTGCGGCGGATGCAAATCAGATGCGCTGTGTTCACAGCTGGACGCCATTCTTTGTTCTACCGGTTGCCACGCGCTGTGCGCTGGATGCTGCGTATATAAAAGAATTATTTTGTGGCGGATTAATCATTTTATTCTGCAAATTGCCTGTTGAAAACGGCTCTAATCACCTCCTGAATCACAGAGGAAGCTGCAGCTGGAGCCGTTCGCACGCGTGTGCACGCAGGAATGGCTAACAAGCTACAGAAAGCATTTTGAGCCATCTAAAAAGGTAATTATTTGACTTGTTTACATTGACAAGGCTTGATAAAACAGTTGCGTGTTTTTTCCTTCTTGTCTCCAGCTGTTACAGTATTTATTCCTATGTTTATAACAGATTTAACTTCTTGTTATAATCGTTCAGACGAGCTGCACTCTGACGTGCTCCACTGACGTCACCACTCACCGTGTTCACTGCTTCTTTACTCCAATCAACTTGTCCAAGTCCAGCAAATGCTCCAGAGGCTGTATTGGTGGTGTGAATAGTGATGCTGACGGCCCAAGTGCGCTTCTTTTATGACCGCAATACAGATGCCGTGCATGAGGAACACGTGTGCGATGTATTCATAATACACCTGTAATACTGCCGTGATAATCGCAATGCGTCAGATCTGTTTCCTCACTACATGCGTTATTGTTCATCATATATTTGCTGTACATTATTAATATATCCGTAATTCATACTGGGACATTTGTCATTTTTGGCCATTTTTGTTGCGGACGACAACGAACGCCCCTAATTTGTGTACTCAATTCATGCGCAATTATTCCTGTCCCCAGTGGGACCGGGCCCTTACAATTATTTCTTATCCGTTTTTGGGACAGGTAGCGCAGGTAGCTAATATCAGTCATGATTTTGGACATGTTTACTATTTTCACTTCCCTTTTTTGCTTGTCAACCTGAGATACCTACAGGAAAGAACTGTAATAAGAAGGAATCAACACTTTAAAATTGAATTGGTATAGAAAATATACAATTTCTTTCTTTCAAGTTCCTGTTTAACTATAGTCTTATAAATTGCTTGCGAACTTTACTTAATTTGTCACTTTTAAAATGAACATTACTACTATACACATCTAGATGCATTCACGCCTTTCACCTAAACATAATTTGCATGACTATATCTGCGAGAAATTGGAGTGAGTGTAGAGGCGTACCCCTGTGGTGTCTCATTTGGCAGCGGTAGGATCCCTGGCAGGGACCGGACAAGTCCCTCAGGGTCCGGATCGCAGTGTACTGGACCCCCAGAGATGCACACACCAGCAGAAGTACTGTCTTCCAGGAGCATTCCATCCTGGCCCGTCCTTCGACTTCTACATGCTTCATGCTGACAACACCAGGGAGACAAAGAGACGTACAGTGAGACTTTTGTTTTTGTGCAACTGTTCAACTGTGCAGTCTGCATTCATTTTCTGCTGCAAAATTCTGCTACTGGAGCAGTTATGAGCTGTGGTCTGTAATTTGATTTACAGTTGACAACTCAGATGCATTCTTTTGTTAAAATAAAAAACAACCAAATAAATTAAATAACAGCAGATGACATAGAAATGCTGTTCTTCATGAGGACAAAAACATTATTTCTAAATTCAAAAGCTGTGAATTTGGGTAAACTATGATAATATTTGGGATTTGTTATTTATTGCAGAAAAATTAGACTCAAGGGTCTGACCTTCACTGCAAAAGTCTAACAGTTGTGTCACTATCTATAATAACGACACCATCCAGGTTCCAGTCCATGCAGTTCTATAATTACATTGCATCCCCCCCCTTGCCTCTCTTCTGGGTAATTAAGCCTGTAAGCACAGCAGAAAGCTACATACTCAGACAAATATAGCTGTCTTCCCATAGATGAGCGGAGAAGTTTCCATTGTACACTTCAGAGTTCTTTGCCACTGGGCATGAAGAAGCAGAAAAAGAGATGTGATTTTCCAAATGGATTTAGAAAAAAAAGGTGCTGCCATCCACCAAAGTGATGGCAGGTAATCACACAAGATCCCTGAGCCCGGGCCTGCAGAAGGTAATCATCCTCCAAACCACAGGTAAATATGCATCATATACCTGCAAAAATACCATTTCTGCCCTGTCTGTGTCATCACTCCATCTCTGTGCTGATGTTTCATTAATGGTGTTTATGTTTCCCTGGATGGTTCATATCCTCAGGAATATATCACCCTACCGAGATCGACTTCTGATATCCACACACAGCAAAAAAAAAAAAAAAGAAAAGACAAACAAACACAAAAACAAATAGAAATAGAGCTGACATCATGCAAACTTGAATATGCTAAAAACAGCAACCAGAGAATGAACTCGTCAGGGAGAAAAACATGATGTCTTACAAGTACTGAGTAATTTGCAGATGATGCGTGCTTCTTAATGCACATCAGCTTTTGCAGCTGCTTCATCTATTTATACATTCCTTGAAACATGGGAGAGAAAAAAAGTCCAAGTAATAATGCAAACTTTTCACAAAATAACAGAAAAATAAACCTGAATAAACATGTCTAAAGTCATGTGACCTTTTACATTGCAGTTTCTCTATTTTCTATTTTTATTCTATATTCTTTTTATTGCCTGATGTAATTTTACTGTTATTTTTAACTTATTTAATTATTTACGTATTATTGGCCATAACCTGATGCCCATTTTTATTGTACAGCACTTTGATTTACTGCTGTTGTTTTACAGAAATGTGCTTTAGAAATAAAGTTTGAGTTGAGTTGAGTTGAGTCCACACGGCAGATTTTGGACTCAATGCATCATCTTTGTTTTAGTGGTAAAAATTATTCCCAACATACAAAACCATTTCACCATAAGTTGAAATATTAGTACATAGCTGTGATTCTGTTCAGCTGGTTTCTTCAGTGGAACAACATCATTGACCTGTTACTGAAATACAGCAAGGGGCCATTGGAGTTAAAGGTTAAAGTAAGTATTTCCGGTTGTTTGCAGGTTTTCCCACCTACAAAGAATGGAGAGGTCTGTAATTTTTATCATAGGTACACTTCAACTCTGAGAGACAGAATTAAAAAAAAAAAAAAAAATCCAGAAAATCACATTGTATGATTTTTAAATAATTAATTTGCATTTTCTTGCATAAAATAAAGTATTTGAACACCTACCAACCAGCAAGAATTCTGGCTCTCACAGACCTGTTAATTTTTCTTTAAGAAGCCCTCTTATTCTGCACTCTTTTACCTGTAATAATTGCACCTGTTTGAACTTGTTACCTGTATAAAAGACACCTGTTCACACACTCAGTCAATCACACTTCAACCTGTCCACCATAGCCAAGACCAAAGAGCTGTCTAAGGACACCAGGGACAAAACTGTAGACCTGCACAAGGCTGGGATGGACTACAGGACAACAGGCAAGCAGCTTGGTAGAAGACAGCAACTGTTATGATTATTTATTAGAAAGTGGAAGAAACACAAGATGACTGTCGGTCTCCCTCGGTCTGGGATTCCATGCAAGATCTCAATTAGTGGGGTAAGGATGATTCTGAGAAAGCTCAGAACTACACAGGAGGACCTGGTCAATGACCTGAAGAGAGCTGGGACCACAGTCACAAAGATTACATTAGTAACACATGATGCTGTCATGGTTTAATATCCTGCAGGGCAGCAAGGTCCCCCTGCTCAAGCCAGCACATGTCCAGGCCCGTTTGAAGTTCACCAGTGACCATCTGGATGATCCAGAGGAGGCATGGGAGAAGGTCATGTGGTCAGATGAGACCAGAACAGAGATTTTTGGAATCAACTCCACTTACCATGTTTAGAGGATGAGAACAACCCCAAGAAAACCATCCCAACCATGAAGCATGGGGGTGGAAACATCATACTCTGTGGGTGCTCTTCTGCAAAGGGGACAGGATGACTGCACCATACTGAAGAGAGGATGGATAGGGTCATGTATTGCGAGATTTTGGCAAACAACCTCCTTCCCTCAGTAAGAGCATTGAAGATGGGTCATGGCTGGGTCTTCCAGCATGACAATGACCCCAAACACACAGCCAGAGCAACTAAGGAGGGGCTCAGTAAGAAGCATTTCAAGGTCCTGGAGTGGCCTGGCCAGTCTCCAGACCTGAACACAATAGAAAATCTGTGGAGGGAGCTGAAACTCAAAACCTGGAAGATCTGGAGAAGATCTGTATGGAGGAGTGGACCAAAATCCCTGCTGCAGTGTGTGAAAACTTGGTCAAGAACTACAGGAAATGTCTGACCTCTGTAATGGCAGACAAATGTTTCTGTACCAATTGTTAAGCTCTGTTTTTCTAGGGGGTCAAATACTTATTTTATGCAATAAAATGCAAATTTAAAAATCATACAATGTGATTTTCTGGATTAGTTTTTAGATTCTGTTTCTCACAGTTGAAGTGTACCTAAGATAAAAATGACAGACCTCTCCATTCTTTGTAGGTGGGAAAACCTGCAAAACTGGCAGGGGGTCAAATACTTAGTATTTTCCCCACTGTATAATCTTGAGTTCACAGAAAAGTTTCGGTTCAAACTCTACTTTCTAACCTTATTTAATTGTTTTTGGCTGTTGCCATGGGACTAGTTCAGCTGCAGAGAGAGCCTACAGAGCAAATAATGTGATGCCAAAATTAAGAAGGTACAACCAGCAGTTTCAGAGATGCAACATAGTGTTTACAGGAGCACGCATGGTGAAACAGAATATCGTGCACTATGAATGATTATTATTACCACTGCCAAGGAGGAGGTTACGTTTCATTGCTGTTTGTCTGCATATTTGTTAGCTAAGCTACAGGATATCTCAGAACAGCATGAGTTCAGTGCAATTTAGAGGGAACAGCCTTAAAAAGGATAAAGGTGACCTCAGTCAAGGGCTAAGTTGCCGTTGATCTTTAATCCTGATTCCTTTGATTCTGTTTCTGTCTTTTATCTCTGATTCTGATTCTTTTGGTCTTGCAATCAGGACAGCAAATTAGTTCAGTGATCTGGTTGAAATGTCAAGAGCTGTCCCTTCATCCTGCTGGACAGTCAGGATCAAAGGTGGATGATCAGGACCCAAATTTAACAACCAGGACCTAAGGTGAGGATCAAAGATGAGTGATTATGTTCAAAGGATTTGGATCAAAAATCAGGATCAATAGTGTGACAGATAACAGAATATTTACAGAGGAATCTTTCAAATGGTAGAAACACCAAATTCTGCACAAACACTACTCTTTTGAAGAAAATGATTGGCTACTTGAATTTTCAGTAGGCAGCTAGGTAGGGGACAATTGAAGAATTACACAGGGGTCAAGATTAAAATATTGTCAAATCATATTGAAAACTATACCACGTTATTTGTCTGAACATACAGATTCCAATAAGGTATAGTTTGGACTACCTGTGACTGAACGTTATGGAGTTATGGGGTAAAATCAGCAAGAATGGTGAAAAAAGGTCCATTTCAGTTTGTACAGGGGACAAAAGTTAAAGTTGCTCCAATTTTGGTAAAAAAGTGGTGCAAATTATTGGTTGAACTAATAAGATTAATTAATGGAATAGTTTTGATTGTGTTGAATGGTTGGTCTGCAAAGTAAAGGTCAAACAAGGTCAATGTCCACTGGATTCTATGACATGTGACACATGTTAAAACGTAAGGTCAACTATCAGGATCTGATAATGTTACACATGAGATCAAACGAATGACCTCACAATGAAAAATAGAGATGAAAGGAAAATGACAGCAGAAATGTAACAGACGACCTTTGGATCTTGTCAGAGGTGTATGCTCTGAGTGCCCTTCCAGTTATCACTTTTTAATTTGTTTCTTCCTTTTTTAAATTGATCCTTGAAATTCAGTTGGAGAGGAAGTGTAGTATACTGCGCTCCCCTTCCCGCTTTGATCACAGATCTTATGCCGCACACCCTGCCTGCCCTCTGGACAATGAAGACAGATGCTTCAGTGGATTGAAGCAATTCAATTTGCAAGTCTTCCTTTTGTCCTGGTTCCTCCTGGTTCCCGAGAAAGAACAGAGCTAGCAGCCAAAGTGTTGCAGATAATGGCATCTGTGCAAGCTGCTGGCTGCACAGAATAAAGGCAACAAATGTGGCTGGAAGTGCAGCAAAGTGATGAGTGAGGGATTTGGGGTGCGGGTGCTTCAGCAACAAGAGGTGAGTCTGCTTCGCCTTTCTCCATCACTCTGCTCCTGTGCATCTATCCATCTATCCATCTATCCATCCATCTGCAGCGCGCACAGGAACTGCATGTGACCCGGAGGTGCAGCTCGTGCGATCCGACAGAAGATGAATTCCATCCTGCACGAATCCTGCAGCGTGCACGGAGGATGATTTGTTGTTCCGGCTGTAACAAGCGACGCAAGCAGCGCGCAGTGTGCGCGTTCTTAAAGTACAAAATGAAACTGCACGAGAAGATAAAAGATGGATTAGGAACAACTTCTGAGTCACTTACGCACTTTATGTGATTGAGGTGTAAATGTGCAGAAAGCTCTAAAATAAGCTGGTATTAAGTGATGTTATGATGCTATATTCATGTGGATTTATGCACCTGTGCTCGCCGCGCGTAAAAAAAAAAAAAAAAGCTCAGCATGCTCGGGTTTTAAAGAGAAATGTTTTCTTACCATCCATGCGCTCCGTCGGATATTTGTCTGGCCGGTCCGGTTCTTTGCGCTGCATTTCTCCGCTGTGTGAATCGGATGGAGCGCCGTGCGCTGCTGCCGGCGTGCACAGCCGAAGTGGATCCACGGCTGAGACGCGCTGCGGATGGAGAGCAGCGATCGGCTGAGTACGCCCCCACACCCACACCCCACCCCCAACCAGAGACCCTCAAACTGTGTTCGAGTCTCCAAACTCCCAAATAAGCTCATCTCATAAAATCAATAATCTCTGTTCAAAAAATGAGACAGCAGAGCTGCACGTGCAGGGCCGATTTTGCGCACAAAGGGGATACAATTTTATGCAAAGGAGCCAAATAGAAAGAAAGAAAGAAAGAAAGAAAGAAAGAAAGAAAGAAAGAAAGAAAGAAAGAAAGAAAGAAAGAAAGAAAGAAAGGAAAACCCCGCGCTTCTTTATATAAAAATTTCTACAATTATGCTCTTTAAACTCACAGTGAAAAGTAATCTCTACAACATGACATAAATAACTTAAAAATAGAAAAGTCATAACAAATGGCGTGCGCACCCTTAAGTATAACACAGCTAAATCATCTTTTTTAAAAAGTTTTATTTAAACAAGTCAAGGGATCAGATACATGAACATTTCCAAGTCAATATGTCTTAGACTTCATTTACATCAATCATGAAGAAATACAAACAGTATGGTTGTGTAAATCTGTCAAGATTTTGAATGCAGGAAGGAGCCTAGTGAGGAAAGCCATCAAAACACCAAAAACAAACAACATAAAAAAAAACCTCTGTAGGAGTTATTGGCTAATAATTTCTACTGAGTTGTGCTGCCACACTCAGTATCATGTTGATTATCACATTCTAACATAACATGTTTTTTTATTTTAAACAGGTGTGGCAGCATTACACTTTTGTAAGGTGTGTGCCATCTGTTTCATTAAAATTTATTCTGGCTCTGGGCATCATAGGGTAGCCAAATCACTCGTGTGTGTATGTAGAAAATAACTTGGAAATGGGTGTGCAGACTGTCAGCAGTTTTGGCCGGAATATTGCATGTGTGAGTGTCTCCAGAGGAATAACCTTTGGAGCACATCAAAGGTGAAGGTCAAGATAATCAAAAACAGACTGTGCAAAAGATGTTTTCAGCACATCCCAGCAAGCAGTAGGCGTAGAAAGACAATACAAAGCTGATATCAGTCAGTAAATTATTTGTAATCAATTGGAGTGTTATGATTATGTGTCCAAAAATATTATACAGCACCATATTATGTGCCTTTGGTTTATAATATGATACTGTAGCTTCTATAGCTTTTTTTCACAGCATGCCACAGGTCAAAGCTAGCTTTATGATTTTATGAAGTAGTTTATTGACTGTAGGTGGAAATACCAAAAAGCTGTCAGCCTCCCTGGGTTGGATGAGAGGAAGCACCAAGGTAGGACTGTCCACAGTGTTCAGGTGTGGTGAAGAAGGGAAGGGGGTGGAGGTGGGGGCATATCTCCATCCACCTGTGTTGTGGGGGAAAAGGCACTCAAATGCTTCACTTCAGGGAACTATGGAGCTATTCCTGTTTTGTTGTCATTTTTTGTTGTTTTTGTTTTGTGTTTGGGGAGGTGATGATCTAGTGGTTAAGCCTTGGGCTTCAGACTAGAGGATCCTCTGTTTAAAACCCAGCCAGACCGGTGTCCCGTCGAGATGAGGTGAACGTCGAGATGAGGTGCGCTGCGCTACTGCACATGTGGAGATGATGTAACTCGCTCGATGTGCAACTGCGCATGCGCATTTTGTTTTTTTCCGTCAAAGTTTTTTTTTTAATTAATTGTATTCAGTGTATTTCTAGCCTAGTAAGTAAAACATTTTCTGTATTTTACATTAGGAACATAAATGTATGTATATGTATATTTTGCCTGTCGAAATAAGCTAACTCCAGGTTAAAAATACTTATCGTTTTATAGTGAGTAGATTTTATACATTACTACGTTTGGATGAACAATTTATACATTTACTTGCCCATCAAAATAAGCGAACTTCGTCAAGTAATTTTTTCAGTGCACGCATGTGCAGTTACGCCCGGAACCTCATCTCTGACGGGTGACGTCTTCAAGTCCAGGGTAGAGCGATGTGCACATGCGCAGTAGTGCGACACACCTCACTCATCTCGACAGAACACTGGAAAATCACAAAGAGCCCTTGGGAAAAGTCCCTAATCCCCTAGTTGCTCCCGGTGTGTAGTGAGCATCTTGCAAGGCAGTACCTTTGACATTGATGTGTTTGTGTGTCTGTGTGAATGGGTGAATGTGAGGCATAATTCTAAAGCGCTTTGAGCTTCTGTTGCAGATGGAAAAGCGTTATATAAATGCAGTCCATTTATTGATTTTACTGAGCTGATGTTAATCAGGAATTGATGTGAAAAGCGCTGTGGAATTTTTAGCACCTTTCCAAGTTGAGGACAAGCAAAGGGTACATACATAAGAGCCAATCAGCATGTAGAAGGGGCCAGTTCCCCTGTGGCCCCGCCCCTGTGACTACTTTTTTAAAATTGTGGAATTCAGGTAATCCACGTCAAGTTCTAAACATCACATATTTCATCACTGCCAGCTGAGCATCTCTGAACACGTGAATGTCACTCAATCAGCATCATTCCGTAGGGCTCACAGAGTGCGAGCTCCTTCTTCATAAGACTGAGGTGACATAATGACCCCCATTTTTCTTCATTCCTTTGCTGACTGGCGCCATCATCGGACATGTAGCCTCTCATATTGGGCTCACCCTGCTGATTGACCCATGAGGAGGGATGGGATTTGCTGTATGATTACCACCTGGGGTTAGCATGGGGTCAGTCCCAGACACTGACAGCAACTTCACTGGTGGAAATATGATCTATCCCCTTGACAGGCTTCAAATCTACTGATAATCTGACACAAACTGTCTATGGATTTTTACATGTTCTCTGCTTTACTCACAGGCAGCACAGTGGCTCTAAACCCGAGTGTTCAAATGAATTCAAAAGTAGTGTAAGCTCAAAGTTTTAAGAAAACATTCTACTTACTTAACTATTTCAGTTTTGTGTAACATTGTGTTGCTTTTTGAGTAAATTAAACTGGGAATTTCTGATTGACTTGAACTAATTATATATTAAGTAAGCAAAACTTCAAAGCATAACTTAAGCACAAGTTAAAATAATTAAATAATTATATATGCAAATATTTGACTTAATGAAAACTTTAGCATGGGTGGCAGCCAAGTGGTTTGTGCGCTTGGTTTTGGTGCAGAAGCATCCCAGTTCAAACCCCACCCCTGCAGCATTTCTCCATGTAATATAGAGTTGTGTCAGGAAGGGCATCCAGTGTAAAACTTGTGCCAAATCAACACGCAGATCCACCTTGAGTATGCTGTGGTGACCCCGAGTAAAAAACAAAGGAGCAGCCGAATGGTCTCACTTTTACTTAATGAACACTTTAATTGCAATCATGAGGTATAAGTAGCATATAATGAAAACTTTTAAGTTCTGGGAATAATTTTGTGGCAGTTGATTGCCTCAGTATTTTTGAGTTCTGCAAACTTGTTCGTGTTTACAGTGAAGGAGGTCACGGGATCGATTCCCACCTGTGACCTTTCTGTGTGGACTTTGCATGATCTTTGCTCCCTCCTAAAGACATGCAGGTTAGGTGGACTGGAAACTTTAAATTTAAATTGAGAATGTGTTTTTTTGTCTACATGTGACCCTGCGACAGACTGGTGTCCTGTCCAGGGTGTACCCCGCCTTACGCCCTATGACTGCTGTGATAGGCTCCAGCCCCCCATGACCCTTAACTGGAGTAAGCGGTTTCTTTCATTATTTCATTATTCCACTTTTTTCTTCTTTTTTTTTTTTTTTTTGGTCATCTAACTTGTGTCTAAACCTTTCAGGAAATACAAAAACACGAAGCAAAGGCAGTGCAGAAATAATCAGAGGAAACAGAAGCTGGAGGCCTGCAAACATCCTACACAGATCTCCAACAAGCTTTCTCTGGTGAGGATGAGACCAGTTTGAGGTTTACTACAAAAGCAGCCACAAAGGAGGACAAGCTGCCAAGCAGAGCGAGCAAGTGAGCGGTGTCCTGGCCGCGCCTCTCTGTGCTCAGCTCTCGCGCCGCCTGCCTACAGCATCGATTCCTTGTCTCTGACGAGCCAAACACCCTCACACCTCCTCTGTGAGATGTGAAATAGGCAATAAGAAAAAGTTGAATTGTTTTATGACAGAACAGAACAGAATCCTTGTTTAGTGAGAACACTTGTTCCTTACCACACTATATCTACAAGGGACAACTGAAAAGTTTTGAGCCTGACCCAGAAAAAGTAGGGTGTGGTTCTCCAATAACATTTCTCAACACTGGACCCAGTGAGTCAAAACTTCACACCTTCTCAGTGCCCACATTGGAGATTTGCAGTCCTTTTCCTTTGTTCTTTGTCAGAACCGTCAGGTTCAAAACAAATTCCTCATCTATCTGAGCTCTTTCTTTCCCGTATCTCTGTGATCCAAACCATATCTGATCTTTGAGGTGACAGCAGCCTTTCATCACCAAGTGGATGGAGGTGTTTTGCTGAAATCACTCCACCGTTCATGATAACCTTGTCTCCGAAGCTCAGCGATTGTGTTTCCATATCTCAGCTTGCTTGTCAACTTTTACACCTTCCGCTCCGGTTTCAGATGTGATTAGTCAGTCAGACTATGTGTGAGAAAGACAAAGTCGCACCTATGTTATGTTAGATTTCTGCACATGGAAGTGAGCATTTCTATGCCCTCATCTGACAGCAAAACAGTACTGTATTGCTACGGTTGGAAGAAAAGACATCTTGTTTCACCTGCTTGTGAGATTGTTAAATATATCATGTTTCAGAAAGCAAGCTGAAGAGAGAACACTGTGACACCGCCTCTATTTTGTAAAAGGTCTGTCACTTGAATGATGGCTTCTAAAGCTTTTCCTGCTTGGAGTGATGACGTTGTGCAGTCATTTCTAAAAATATCTTATATATATATATATATATATATATATATATATATATATATATATATATATATATATATATATATATATATATATATATATATATATATATAAATTTAACAATTAAGTATTATGAAGCAGTGGTCTTAAAGTCAAATTACACAAGATACACCTCCCAGGTGGTTGGACCCTAGAATAATCAACAATAAAGTATCTTGGGCTGTTCTAAGATGTTTTATAGTCTTAAAGTCAACTTATCCTGAGTATTGAAGATCATATTAGCCAGATAAAAAGACACGCATCTACGAAAACCACAAACATTTTTTTAAAAGTCATGTTTCATTCTTTTTTTTAATGCTCACCTTTAAAGCACTCACTTTACAATCTCCTATTTAAGCTTTCAAATTCGTTCCCATGATCTGATTCTCACTGGAACTCTGATGTTCAGTTGCCACTTCTCTCTGCTGTCTGATTGGCTGCTCATAACAATATGGCTGCCCAATCTACATAGGTGTTTGGTGAAATGATAATAGATTAGCAGTGACTGTTTAATTTTCAACATAGTGGATCACACGAAGGTATTACAGCAGATGGAATCCATTGACAGAGGAGCCTTCATCCTGATGGACAAAAATATCCTCAGCAGAAGATACTGACATCATAATTGCTTTCATATATTTTTCAAAGATAGATGGCTTTTTTCCCCATTTGGAAACAGATGGATGTCAGATGGGTTCAAATGAGGAATAGCTGTTGATGAGTGGTCAACCAGATAAAACCACACCAATGTGTGAGCTGGGGGGGGGGGGGGGGGGGGGGGGGGCATTGTCCTGATCAAACAAGATCCCCTTTAGCACATTTGCTCTCTATTTATGGTTTGACCCTTTGGAAAGTAGCTTTTTGATCCCTGAAAACTGAGAGCACAAACTTTCACACCTACAAAATAACTTTGGCCTTCTTTGGAGGGTGTGTGGATATTACAGGGTGACCAAAAAACAAACAAACAAACAAAAAAACAAGCAAACAAACAAAACAGAACCCATAAAAATTGTAATAAATCCTACAAAGGTCCAGCAAATTCCTTGAAATTTGACCAAGACATGTTGGGGAAGATGACCCCCAACAATCACCTAGTCGTCTTCCCCAACATGTCTTGTTCAACCAAGGAAAATACATTGGATGCCTATTTCACCAACAAATCATACCATTTGGAGCATTGAAAGAACATGACTTTTATGCAAACTTTGGGGAATGATCATACACAGACTGATGTTTAAGTCCAGGGAATTTCAAGAAAAGAAATCCTTTGTGGGATTTATTACAGTTTTTATGGGTTCTGTTTTTCTTGGGTCACCCTGTAGTTTCCACTGTAAGCATTACCTCTTTGTTTTGATATGACCACAGTAGTGCACTTTTGATTAGATGTCTGAAGACACAGTAGAAATATTTCACATTTCTAGTTCTGGTCACAGAATGTTCTCAACTCTCTCAGAGGAGAATTGTCTGCATTAGTTATCTGATTGATAGCATGCCACCCATCACCTTTGGACTAAATCTGAGTTTCTTCTGCAAACACCATGCAGAGCAGGTGGATCTGCGGGATATGAGTTGGACTACCATTAAGTAGACGGGGGTTCGATTTTAAGTGTGTGCTGTAAATGGGTACCAAACTTAGCTGGAGATGTGTGATCAACTGGTGTTCCGTCCAGGGGGAGTCTTCAGCTCTCTTCCACTTCATGCTGTAGTATTTGTGTATAATCACTGGTCCAATGGGTGTCAGTGCCTCTATAGCACTTTCTTCTAATTCTGAAAAAGAATTAAAAATAAAAATACACATGTACTGTCAAAACAAGAAAAATTACTTATTAGCAAACTTGAACTAAATGCATGCTGGGTTTCATTGTTTCGGCATTACTAATGTGTACTTTTACAGATTCTTTTTCTAATTTCATGGAAATTTTATGATGCTTGATAAAGTACACAGTAGACCATAAGGTGGCTTGTTAGCTTGTGCGGCTCAACCTGTTTTAGACCTGCACTGTAATGATATATATAGTTTCTGCTCCTGTTTTCAGTATTTCTTTCACCTTTGAGCCTTTTGTGATTTTCCAATAGATATGACGTTTAAGATGGTTGTTTCTGCACTGTTAATTGGAGGTCATGATTGAATGGAACAAAGCTGACCCCAATCAGAGGTGTAGTGTTTGAGCCTGTTTGATTGCTTGTTATCCCAAAGCCTGCAGAAAAACTGACCCAGCTTCTCCACACTTGTCTCTGTGCTGTCAAGTTCAGTGAGGCCTTTAGGGAGATGAGGATTATCTCGAATAAATTTGTCTCACCAACAGACAATCTCCGGACTGAACAGGAGAGACGCGTCTCTATGAGCCAAAGCTTTCTGCTAACATTTACCCAGCCGTTCCTACGCCGTTTGCCAATTTCCAAAGGCTTCTTTATTAAATTTAAGCAGGATCGGTTGCAGTGGAGATGCTTCTCCTCTGGTTGAGAAAAATCTGTTTGAGTGACACTCTAGATGATGAGAGAAAGTAAAAAAGTGGCACGTGAAGGGTGAGATGAAGGAATGCGAGAAAAACAAGAAGCAGAATGTGGAAATGTATACATTCCATCTGTGTATCAGAGGTGTGGATGTGATGGCTGACGCTCATGCTCCACATCTGTGTGATCGTTTTGGACTGAGATGTCACTATAATAGAGATGGTCTAACTGCCAGATCCCCCCCCCCCCCCCCTTTTTAAATTTATTTGAATGTAGCCTGACATTGCACTGATCCATGTCTTTTAGGATGAAGCACTGTTATCACTGTGTTTTTTAATCATATTTTAAGTGTTATCTGGAGAAAGCAGAGTCACTTCACTGTAAACCAAGTCTACCTTTGGGTACAAATAAAGTTACATTGACCTTGACAAGTGAACATTATGCTTTTGTGATGTTGAAGTATGTGTGAAAAATAAAAATGTTACTTCTGAGAAAACATTTGTAATTCACGTTGTTTGACATGAACAGACTTAACAAGCTCATCAGGAGAGCTGGCTCTGTCCTAGGGGTTGAGCTAGAGTCTGTGGCGGAGGTTTCAGAGAGGAGGATGCTGAGGAAACTGCTCATCCTGTACACCACCTCCCACCCTCTGCATGCCACACTGACTTCCTGTCAGAGCACCTTCAGCTATAGACTGAGATCACCGAGGTGCACCACAGAATGCCACAGGAGGTCTTTCCTACCTGTGTCAGTCAGGCTGTATAACTCCTCCCCCTTCTACAGGATGATTACATAACTGAACAGTTATTCAGTTACTCAGAGTTATGTGCAATATTGTTGAACATCTTGTGCAAATGTCTTAAAAACATTGTTCACTGTTTACAGTTACTGTTTCGGTATTCTGCTAAAATAATTTCCTTTGGGATAAATAAAGTTGATCGGATTCTTATTCTCTCCTGTTTACATACAGGTGGCTGCCAGCAATGAGTGAAATTTAAGTTGTTTCCTACCTTTTAAAAATGATTTCCTATAGCACCAATAATGTCTTTCACAGAAGTCTTACAGCCCTTCTTGCAGGAAAATTCCTGAAATACGTATATCAAAGGGGAATACCCTTTGATATATTAGTGCATAATACATAGGTGAGCTATCTAATGCTGCAGTCACACTCAACGCTGTCTGGACTAACTGCAAAAAAGCCAGCTGTATGACTCAAAACCCCAAACATGGATACTGGTATACTTGGCTCTATAATGGGGCGCCCAAACCATGCTCCTGGAAGGAACCTACCCAGCATGTGTTCTAACTCTTCCTCTACCATGCACAGCTAATTAACTCAGTCAAGTGTGCTCGGGCATTCACAAAGTGGAAAATATAGGCGTTAAATAAACAGGAGTGAATAGAGCAGGTCAGGCGCGGTCAGGGATTGGAGGGTGCCTAGTTTGATGACCTCACAATTGCATCTCTTTTTGTGGATAATGTGGTTCTATTAGCTTCATCAGACTGTGACCTCAGATGTGCAATGGTCAGGCTTGAAGGTGATTGGGAAGTAACTGGGATGGGGATTAGCTCTTCCAAATCTGAGACTGCGGTCCTCTGTCAGAAATGGGTAGATTTGAGGGTCAAGGAAGAGTTTTTGCCCCAAGTGGAGTAGTTTAAGTATCTCAGAGTCTTGTTCACTAGTGGGGTGTGACATCAAAAGACAGACTGGGGCTGCGTCTGAGGTCCTGTAGATGTTGTGGTGAACAACAACAACAAAAAAAACTAAGACAGGAGGTGAGACTCTTGATTTATTTTCTGTCTTCAGCTATGGTCATGAGCTTTGGGTAATGACTGAAAGATCAAGATCACAGATATAAGCAGCAGAAATGAAATTCTTTCATCTGGTATTTGGGCTCACACTCAGAAACCGGGGATAACTGGGAGGGACTCTGAGTAGAGCTGCTGCTTCTTTGCATTGAAAGGAACCAGCTGAGGTGGTTCAGGCATATGGTGAGGATGCCCCTGTTCCTCCTGAGGGAGGTCTTCCAGGCATGTCCAACAGGGAGGAGGCCATAGAGAAGACCAAAACCTTAGAATCTCACAGGAAGAGTTGAGGACTTGGCTAAGAATCGGAAAGTGTGGGATGAGCTGCTTGGTCTGCTCCCATTCTAGACCCAGATAAGCAGCAGAACATGAATAAATGAATGATTAGAACAGGTGAAAACATGCAGATCAAATGCCCTGCAAAGACTGCAAGAAGCAGATTTGGGCTGAATGTGTTTTGGGTCTTCACCCTGGGACCACCGCCACAGAAAGAGAGATATCATATCCATGATGTTGAAAATTACTTTGAAATGAATGAAATGTGGTTACAAACTATTCTGGCCAATATGCAAGTGTGTGACTGTGATTTCAGTTTAGCAACACAATAAGACTTGTCCCAAAGTGCACAACTCACCCAAAGCAGTAAAAAACAAAATTATAATGAATCTTTTGTTCTATAACTGTATCATTACACACTGAAGCTGCTTCTCTCTTTTTTTTACCCTAGAAATCTGACAGAAAATGAGTATAAAAGTGTTTTTCCCCCTAAAAATGTGACAAAGAATGAGCACAAAAGTGTCTCGGCCTCACACCCACTGTAGCTTTGACGTTACAGACTTCAGATCAAATCCTGTGAAAGCCTTTGAGAGCTCCAGAGGGAAGTCGGGTTTTATTGAGAGTATTTGATTGGCCCCGGTCTCGGTTGGATTGACCCTCTGAAAATAACAGTCATAAATTCCGGCATGGCTGCAATCCAACCAGACATCTCCACACGTCTGGAATCAAAGCACACCACTATTCGAAAAGAAAATCCCCAAGTGACTCGTCTTCCTTCTGTCTGGAGCATCTTTTTCATTTTTAAACCCAAAGGCCACACACCAGCCTTTTCGCTCTAAAACAAACCCATCAGCAGTGCTCTCTGGAGTATAATTGGTGCCATTAATGTCAGGGTGAAATCCTCGTACTCAGACTTTTTTGGGGGGTGGGCGGTGGGGCTGGGGTTAATGCATCCAGTTGTGTATGGAAGCAAATCATTGCCATAATTACTGTAAATGTAACAGCAACTGCTCTCTCTCTCGCTCTCTCTCTAATGGACCTGGTAAATTACAGCAGATTTGGCCTCAGCGGGTTCGACCCAGCAGCTGTCAGAGAGCACTGAGTGATCTGACGCATTGATTCCACTGAACATATTCGCACCTTTCTCCCTGTAAATATCACTGTTGAGGCTGAAACATTGAGCTTTGCTAAATCTGTTTTGGGTGTCCATCGTAGCGCCACAGCAGCTGGAGTTTGTGGTGAATTAGGTATGACGCCGTTAGCCAGGGACATTGTGAAAATAGCCCTCAAATTTTCGAAGAGGATCAATGAAGCCCCAGATCATTCACTCCATAACAATGCAAGAAACCTGAGCCTAGGTTAGGAATCCGACTGCAATTGATGGTGAAATTCCCTATGCAATATTCCAGCTCTACTTTGCTCCCCTAACTTGGAATCTACTAAAGCACTTTTGGGTTCAGTCAAAACTTTATGACACGATAGCTACAAATGATACAATGAAGCTGATTCACTTGTACGTGCTACTTAAAAATGACCTTATCCTGGAGCCATACTGAAAAAAGAACCAACTTAAAAAGTTGTTTCAGTTGGCAACATCTAAATGAATTAAGTTGTTTGAAGTTAATACGTTAGATGAACTATAACTTGCAAACTTAAGTTCAAACAACTGAATTCATTTAGATGTTACCAGTTGAAGTAATTCATTTAAGTTGGTTTTAGCTATTCTCATTTTTCAGTGCATATCTGGCTAATACAACCATATTTTCTTGATTATAAGTCACACTGGTTAAAAAATGCCTCTTGAAGAGGAAAACCCCATATATAAGTTGCACTTGAGTATAACACGCACAGTTTTTCTGTATTATCAGCTCTTTAATTTGGGATTTTTGTGCATTGTTGCAGTGTACTCTTTATTATTGGTATTTATTATTTTATTACTAAAGTTTTTTTTAGTGCTTAGATTCTTGGGAATGTCCTATATATAGACATCATAATCATGGCTCCAGCTCCCAGTGGCCCTTAATTGAATTTTACTGGGTATAGAAATTAGATGGATGGATTCAAATTATTAATAATGAATGCATGATTTCTCTGTATATAAGTCGCACTGGAGAATAAGTTGCAGGGCCTCCCAGACTAGTAAAAAAAAACAGCTTATACTCTTGAAAATACGGTAATCTTAATCACTGTAAATTTGTGATACGAGCCAGGACATGTAGGCATCAGCTTAGAGTTGAAACTGGACATGACACCTGTCCAAAAAACCCTGGTGAGGACCACGTTTGTCTATTATGTAACAGCAGGAAAGTTGAAGATGAAACACCTTTCCTCCCAGAATGTGAATTTTACCATAATGTAAGTGTGACCAAATTCTCCAAACTTCCCTTCCCAAAAGCTGATCATTTTCACATCATTAGAAGGACTCATTAAACAGAAAACTGGCAACTTCTGCTACCATGTGTAAGAAAAACAGAAATTGAAACCTCCTCCCATCCGGTAAAGCCCTGTATGAGGCACCGTGATTACAATGGGGTTATTTCTGTTGGGTAAGCTGTAAACCTCTCTGTCCAACTGGTAGTATACTGCTATCTGGTAGTATTTCAGTGGTGCCAATTTGGTACTTCATGGAAAGTCATATTATTATCACTATTGTTTGCCTTTAATTACAGGTGAACCTCATTAACCTCATTATCTGAAACCGTGAGTTAATGAGGTTGATTAAAAACCCACAGATGTCTTTATACAGTAGTCTAAATTTTTGTGGTCCACAAACTGACCATGAGTAAAGCCGAAACGTGAGTTGACAGGGATCACCTGTATTACAATTGTTATTATCACAAAAGTCATATTATTATCACTATTGTTTGCTGTTTATTATAGGTTGTGATGGTCCCCGCTGTCTTGTAGCGGGGCGGGCCCATAATCAGGGGCACCTGGGCCCGGTGTCCCTGTCTCTTATTTAAGTGGGCCCAATTAATTCATTTTGTTCTCTCCCTCTCTCTTTCTAGGACGTCTCGCTGCGCCGACCGGTAACAGAGCACCTTTTTGCACAGCTGCACATCTTTGCACCTTTTAATCTATTGACTTAAACTACTGTAAATAAATAGTTCTATTTTTCTAATCCTCTCGTTTGTGTCTCCTCCCTGTCACTGTCCTCTGAGCCACGGGCACGTGACAAGGTGAACCTCATTAACCTCATTATCTGAAACTGTGAGTTAATGAGGTTGACCAAAAACCTACAGATGTCTTTATACAGTAGTCTAAATTTTTGTGGTCCACAAACTGACCGTGAGTAAAGCCAAAACATGAGTTGACAGGGATCACCTGTATTATAATTGTTATTATCACAAAAGTCATATTATTATCATTATTGTTTGCTGTTTATTACAGGTGAACCTCATTAACTTCATTATCTGAAACCGTGAGTTAATGAGGTTGACCAAAAACCTACAGATGCTTTATACAGTAGTCTAAATTTTTGTGGTCCACAAATTGACCGCGAGTAAAGCCGAAACGTGAGTTGACAGGGATCACCTATATTACAATTGTTATTATCACAAAGTCATATTATTATCACTATTGTTTGCTGTTTATTACAGGTGAACCTCATTAACCTCATTATCTGAAACCGTGAGTTAATGAGGTTGACTAAAAACCTACAGACGTCTTTATACAGTAGTCTAAATTTTTGTGGTCCACAAATCGATCGTGAATAAAGCCGAAACGTGAGTTGATGGGGATCACCTGTATTACAATTGTTATTATCACAAAAGTCATATTATTATCACTATTGTGTTCCGTTTATAATTCGTATGAAAAGACTGATTTTGTGCTTGTGCCATTTGTAGTTATATTTGCTGTAGTTTTGTCTATTTTTTAAACACTTTATTTTCCTATTTTCACATTTAATTGAACATACGTAACATACCAACAACAACAGCAACAACAACAAAAAATACAAATGCAAATATCCATTAAGGCTTATGAAAAAAAGGGGGGGGGGGGGGGCGCAAAACTGGGCAGTCTTTTTTACAATCAGGCTGTGTTTGTTTTTGTTGTTGTTGTTGTTGGTGGTGGTGGTGGTTTTAACTACAACAGTATTATTTCACATTAGTTCTTGGAAATAGAGCAATTGCCTCTAAATGAGCAGAGTACTTATTGTAAGGGGAAAAGTTCGATGTAGTCCATAAAAGAACTCCAGGTCGAAGAAAAGTCCTTGCTTCTTTTGCTTGTCTTGTATCTGAGCTTTTGCAGAGGTGGAAAGGAAAGCACCTCCTTCACCCACTGTAGAAACGATGGGGGTTTCTTTGCCTTCCAGTTAAAAAGAATCAGTCTGTGAGCAAGTAATGAAGCAAATGCCCAAGCATTTGCCTGTAAATTTGTGACCTCACAATTCAGGGGGCTATGCCGAAAATGGCTGTGTGGAAATCCGGAACTATGGTCTTTTTGCACATATGAGAGAATACCTCAAAAATACTGACTCAGTAACTGTTTAGAGAGGGGCAGGCCCAAAATATGTGTCCCACTGAAGCTGGGCTGTTACCGCATCTCGGGCAGGCAGAGTTTGTAGTGAGAAAAATTCTGGCAAGTTGTCCTTTGAGTAGTGGAGACAATGGAGCACCTTAAATTGAATTAATCTGTGGTGTACACACAGTGAAGAGGTGTGTACTTGAGAAAGGCTGTCCCTCCATGCCTCCTCTGAGAGCAGCACCTCCAAATCACTCTCCCATGCAGTTTTAGTTTTCTCCCAGGATACCTGATTTAAACCCCTTATCAAAGTGTATATCGCCGAAACCCGTTTCTTCTCAAAGGGCTTGAGCTCCAAGATGCTGTCTAATTGGCTTTTAGGTGGCAGGTAAGGAAATGAGGAGAACACTTTCTTAGTGAAACTGCGTACTTGGAGATATCTAAAGAAATGAGTGTTGCATAAATTGTGGTCTTTACTGAGTGTCTCAAATGAGGAGAATGTGTCATTTGTAAACAAGTCACTGAAAAATGTCAATCCCTTACCATGCCAATGTTGAAATGCATTATCCAACACAGACGGGGGGGATTATTTGCTACTGTAAAAAAACAACTGGCCTGTTTTAATCTGAAATGTCTCCTGAACTGGAGCCAAATTTTTAGTGACTCTTTAACCACTGGATTTCTTATTTCTATCTTATGACTATATGGCAGTGGGGAGGTGAGTATAGGTAGTGGGTTACTTAGTAATTCCATTTCTGACCATTCTATGCCCTGGTAAATACCCAAATTCAAAATTTTACAGTGTTTGCAAACCAATAATAGAAAAAAAAAATAAAGCTTGGCAGTCCGAGACCACCTGACTCTTTAGGCACCTCTAAATATATTTTCTTCATTCTGGGGTTCAAATTCTTCCAAATAAATGACACAATTAACCTATCTAGGTGTTGAAATGTTATCTTTGGTAGAAATACTGGAACCATCTGAAAGACAGAGAGAAATCGGGGTAGCACTGTCATCAATCAATCAATCAATCAACTTTTTTCTTATATAGCGCCAAATCACAACAAACAGTTGCCCCAAGGCGCTCCATATTGTAAGGCAAGGCCATACAATAATTATGAAAAACCCCAACGGTCAAAACGACCCCCTATGAGCAAGCACTTGGCCACAGTGGGAAGGAAAAACTCCCTTTTAACAGGAAGAAACCTCCAGCAGAACCAGGCTCAGGGAGGGGCAGTCTTCTGCTGAGACTGGTTGGGGCTGAGGGAAAGAACCAGGAAAAAGAGATCGATCACTAATGATTAAATGCAGAGTGATGCATACGGAGCAAAAAGAGAAAGAAACAGTGCATCATGGGAACCCCCCCACAGTCTACGTCTAAAGCAACATAACCAAGGGATGGTCCAGGGTCACCCGATCCAGCCCTAACTATAAGCCTTAGCGAAAAGGAAAGTTTTAAGCCTAATCTTAAAAGTAGAGAGGGTATCTGTCTCCCTGATCTGAATTGGGAGCTGGTTCCACAGGAGAGGAGCCTGAAAGCTGAAGGCTCTGCCTCCCATTCTACTCTTACAAACCCTAGGAACTACAAGTAAGCCTGCAGTCTGAGAGCGAAGCGCTCTAATGGGGTAATATGGTACTACGAGGTCCCTAAGATAAGATGGGACCTGATTATTCAAAACCTTATAAGTAAGAAGAAGAATTTTAAATTCTATTCTAGCATTAACAGGAAGCCAATGAAGGGAGGCCAACACGGGTGAGATATGCTCTCTCCTGCTAGTCCCCGTCAGTACTCTAGCTGCAGCATTCTGAACCAACTGAAGGCTTTTTAGGGAACTTTTAGGACAACCTGATAATAATGAATTACAATAGTCCAGCCTAGAGGAAATAAATGCATGAATTAATTTTTCAGCATCACTCTGAGACAAGACCTTTCTGATTTTAGAGATATTGCGTAAATGCAAAAAGGCAGTCCTACATATTTGTTTAATATGCGCTTTGAATGACATATCCTGATCAAAAATAACTCCAAGATTTCTCACAGTATTACTAGAGATCAGGGAAATGCCATCCAGAGTAACGATCTGGTTAGACACCATGCTTCTAAGATTTGTGGGGCCAAGTACAATAACTTCAGTTTTATCTGAGTTTAAAAGCAGGAAATTAGAGGTCATCCATGTCTTTATGTCTGTAAGACAATCCTGCAGTTTAGCTAATTGGTGTGTATCCTCTGGCTTCATGGATAGATAAAGCTGGGTATCATCTGCGTAACAATGAAAATTTAAGCAATACCGTCTAATAATACTGCCCAAGGGAAGCATGTATAAAGTGAATAAAATTGGTCCTAGCACAGAACCTTGTGGAACTCCATAATTAACTTTAGTCTGTGAAGAAGATTCCCCACTTACATGAACAAACTGTAATCTATTAGACAAATATGATTCAAACCACTGCAGCGCAATGCCTTTAATACCTATGACATGCTCTAATCTCTGTAATAAAATTTTATGGTCAACAGTATCAAAAGCAGCACTGAGGTCCAACAGAACAAGCACAGAGATAAGTCCAGTGTCCGAAGCCATAAGAAGATCATTTGTAACCTTCACTAATGCTGTTTCTGTACTATGATGAATTCTAAAACCTGACTGAAACTCTTCAAATAGACCATTCCTCTGCAGGTGATCAGTTAGCTGTTTTACAACTACCCTCTCAAGAATCTTTGAGAGAAAAGGAAGGTTGGAGATTGGCCTATAATTAGCTAAGATAGCTGGGTCAAGTGATGGCTTTTTAAGTAATGGTTTAATTACTGCCACCTTAAAGGCCTGTGGTACATAACCAACTAACAAAGATAGATTGATCATATTTAAGATTGAAGCATTAAATAATGGTAGGACTTCCTTGAGCAGCCTGGCAGGAATGGGGTCTAATAAGCATGTTGATGGTTTGGATGAAGTAACTAATGAAAATAACTCAGACAGAACAATCGGAGAGAAAGAGTCTAACCAAATACCGGCATCACTGAAAGCAGCCAAAGATAACGATACATCTTTGGGATGGTTATGAGTAATTTTTTCTCTAATAGTCAAAATTTTGTTAGCAAAGAAAGTCATGAAGTCATTACTAGTTAAAGTTAATGGAATACTCAGCTCAATAGAGCTCTGACTCTTTGTCAGCCTGGCTACAGTGCTGAAAAGAAACCTGGGGTTGTTCTTATTTTCTTCAATTAGTGATGAGTAGAAAGATGTCCTAGCTTCACGAAGGGCTTTCTTAAAGAGCAACAAACTCTTTTTCCAGGCTAAGTGAAGATCTTCTAAATTAGTGAGACGCCATTTCCTCTCCAACTTATGGGTTATCTGCTTTAAGCTATGAGTTTGTGAGTTATACCACGGAGTCAGACACTTCTGATTTAAAGCTCTCTTTTTCAGAGGAGCTACAGCATCCAAAGTTGTCTTCAATGAGGATGTAAAACTACTGACAAGATACTCTAACTCCCTTACAGAGTTTAGGTAGCTACTCTGCTCTGTGTTGGTATATGACATTAGAGAACATAAAGAAGGAATCATATCCTTAAACCTAGTTACAGCGCTTTCTGAAAGACTTCTAGTGTAATGAAACTTATTCCCCACTGCAGGGTAGTCCATCAGGGTAAATGTAAATGTTATTAAAAAATGATCAGACAAAAGGGAGTTTTCAGGGAATACTGTTAAGTCTTCTATTTCCATACCATAAGTCAGAACAAGATCTAAAATATGATTAAAGTGGTGGGTGGACTAATTTACTTTTTGAGCAAAGCCGATAGAGTCTAATAATAGATTAAATGCAGTGTTGAGGCTGTCATTCTCAGCATCTGTGTGGATGTTAAAATCGCCCACTATAATTATCTTATCTGAGCTAAGCACTAAGTCAGACAAAAGGTCTGAAAATTCACAGAGAAACTCACAGTAACGACCAGGTGGACGATAGATAATAACAAATAAAACTGGTTTTTGGGACTTCCAATTTGGATGGACAAGACTAAGAGACAAGCTTTCAAATGAATTAAAGCTCTGTCTAGGTTTTTGATTAATTAATAAGCTGGAATGGAAGATTGCTGCTAATCCTCCGCCCCGGCCCGTGCTACGAGCATTCTGACAGTTAGTGTGACTCGGGGGTGTTGACTCATTTAAACTAACATATTCATCCTGCTGTAACCAAGTTTCTGTTAGGCAGAATAAATCAATACGTTGATCAATTATTATATCATTTACCAACAGGGACTTAGAAGAAAGAGACCTAATGTTTAATAGACCACATTTAACTGTTTTAGTCTGTGGTGCAATTGAAGGTGCTATATTATTTTTTCTTTTTGAATTTTTATGCTTAAATAGATTTTTGCTAGTTATTGGTGGTCTGGGAGCAGGCACCGTCTCTACGGGGATGGGGTAATAAGGGGATGGCAGGGGGAGAGAAGCTGCAGAGAGGTGTATAAGACCACAGCTCTGCCTCCTGGTCCCAACGCTAGACAGTCACAGTTTGGAGGATCCCAAAAAATTGGCCAGATTTCTAGAAATGAGAGCTGCTCCCTCTAAAGTGGGATGGATGCCGTCTCTCCTAACAAGACCAGGTTCATCTTCACAATGTTGATTCGGCCCACTAAAGAAATTGGCAGTGCTGACCACTTCTTAAAATCTTGAGTCGTCCTGTCTAGCAATGTCTTAAAATTATTATTGTACAGACCTCCTATTGAGCGAGTAATTTTGATCCCTAAATACATAAACTCATTTTTTTCCAGTTTGAATTGAAAAACAGAATAGTTGTTAGCCATATCATTAATTGGGAAAAGCAAGCTTTTTAAATAATTTAATTTATAACTTGACAGATGACCAAATTCATCCAGAATACATAATAATTTTGGTACAGATTCTGCTGGGTGAGATATATATAGCAAAAGGTCGTCAGCGTAAAGCGACACCTTATGGGATTTACCTCCATGAGTGATTCCTTTAATATTGCCCTCTGCTCTCAGAGCTATTGTCAGCGCCTCAATTGCCAAAGAGATAAGGGGAGAGACTACAACCTTGCCTGCAGCTCCTATAAAGTTGGAAGTAATCAGAAACTGTAGTGTTTGTCTGTACTGCAGCTGTTGGGGAGCTATATGGCATTATGATCGATGATAGAAAAGAGGGCCCAAATGCAAACTTTTCCAAGACAGCAAAAAGATATTGCCATTCGACATGGTCGAATGCCTTCTCAGCATCTAATGATATCACGACCTCTGACTGTTCTGAGTGGGGTGTATACAATATGTTAATTAGACGCCACATATTATAGAAGGATTGTCTGCCCGGTATGAAACTGGTTTGATCAGGGTTAATAATATTAGTAATATTGCGTGTAGCTAGGATCTTCGTCAGGATTTTATAATCACAATTCAGTAGGCTTACCGGGCGATATGAGCAACATAAGGTGGAGTCTTTGTCCTTTTTTAATAAAACTGAAATGGTTGCCTGTGTCATAGTCTGTGGCAATCTCTGTTGATCAAATAACTCTTGATATAATGATTTAAGTATTGGTGCAAATTTCATTGTAAACTCTTTATATACTTCAATAGGGAAACCACCCGGGCCGGGTCCTTTGTTACTCTGCATGGATTTTATCGCCTGTATGACCTCTGCTGTTGATATTTCTCTGTCCATATGCACTTGATCCTCTGGTGTTATTTCTGGAACAGCTAAGCTGTCAAGAAAGCTGTTGGTTTGAGATGGATCTCTGTTTAATTCTGAGCTATAAAGATTGGAATAGAATTGTTTGAATTGAATATTAATGTCATCAGAGTTGGAGGAATTTACCCCTGCTGAAATGTTTATTTTGGGGATAGTATTTGCGGCTTTGGATTGTTTGATTTGGTGGGCTAATAGTTTTCCAGCTTTCTCTCCATGTTCATACAATGTTTGTTTTAATTTTAAAAATATCTGTTTGATTCGCTTAATAGATAGGTTATCAAATTCTGTTTTTAACAATAATTTTTCTTATAGAGCTCTGGTGTTGGAGAGTTGCCGAATAAATTATCTGTTTCATCTATACTACATGACAGTTCTGTTAATCATTGTTTAAGTTTCTTCCTCTGGTATGCTGAGTATGAGATAATCTGGCCTCTAAGGTAAGCTTTAAGAGCCTCCCAGACAGTGGTTAGTTGCACCCCCGGAGTGATATTAATTTCCAGGAACATACGTATCTATTTGTTGTGAAAGGAATTTTTTAAACAAGTCTTCGGTTAGCAACGAGGGGTCAAACAGGTGCGTCGGGGTCTAGTGCATCCGTGAAAGCTTATGTCTAGCTGTACCAGGCCATGATCAGATATGACAGTGCTTTTATATTGGCACTCCCTGACTGTAGGAAGGATCCTGCTGTCGAGAAGAAAAAAGTCTATCCTTGCGTATGAATGATGTACTGGGGAAAAAATGAGTGTTGCTTCATCGTTGGATTTTCTTTTCTCCAGGGATCAAAAAGTGCAAAGGATTCAGCAAAAGTCTTAATAACGCCAGCTGCCTTTGAAATCTTATTATTGGGCCTTAGGTTTGACCAGTCCAGATAAGGGTCCAACACACAATTAAAATCCCCCCCAATATTAACTGGTGATCATTCAAATCTGGGAGGGCTGCTATTAAAAAAGAAAAGAAAAGAGGATCATCCCAATTTGGACCATATACATTTGCTAGTACCAATCGAGTGCCGTACAGATCCCCTGTCACTATCACATATCTTCCCCTTGAGTCAGAGATGGTCGATAGGGGGATGAAAGGGATACCTTTCCTTACTAAGATGGCTGTGCCTCTGGTTCTATATTCGCTCTTTGAACAAAATGTTTGTCCTATCCAGGCCTTCTTTAGCTTTTCATGCTCTGTTGTTCGGAGATGTGTTTCCTGTAGAAATATAATGTTGAAGTTCAAAGATTTTAAATGTGCAAAAACTCTGCTGCATTTCACTGGGTTATGCATCCCCTTTATATTCCAACTCAAAAAACGAGTGTTGCCCACATTCTGTGTATCAGACATCATTTACCATAAAACAGAATAAGTGTATACGAAGCGAAATTGCCTGTCGGTGACCCATAAAAAGAAAAAAATAGCCTCAAAAACCCTTGCTGATCTACTAATTCTCTAGAGATTGCAGTCCTTATCACTAGTATAACAAAGCCAAAAACCATACATAAACCCAATAAGCCCCAACCAGGGTGAACAGTTTTCTTATCTACTGTAGGTTGCTTCACCAACAACTCAAAATATTTAGTTTTGTGTTATTTTTTCCCTCCCTCTTAACATCTACTTCCTAATACTCTGGACTACAAAATAGTTCCTTCACAGTGACCCCATATGGCCTTAGTGTTTTTTTTTTTCTTCCAGAAAAACCTTTTTGTTTTTGGAATTAATTTATTTGGGAACTAAGAACTTTTAAATAAAATTGGACATATAAATGAGCACTGGCTAATAGGTTTTTGTTTTTTTTTGCATTTATAATTTTTATATAATAATAATAATAATAGATTAATTAATTAATGATATATATATATATATATATATATATATATATATATATATATATATCCTCATTATTATTTCTTAAATCAAAATTGATTAATTAATTAATTAATGATACAATATATTTACATCCTCATTATTATTATGTCTTAGTTTTAAATCTGTTTTCATTGACACCTGTGGAGCAACATCTTGTCTATTTTTTATACTGTTTTGTTCCTTTGTGTTTGAGAATTCATGAGAGAATTCCATATTTTTGATATACTTGGTAGTATTTGATTTCCTCTTGATGTGCTCTGTATTGTTTGATGTGCGATTGTAACATCCCATAGCGGGAAATATGCACAACAAAGTTATCTCTGTCATATTCTCCTGATGTAACAGAATGAGGCTCTCGGGGATGAAATCATCCAAGACGGGATCATACCAGCATCCACCTACCAGCTGCAACACATTCAGTATTCTTTCTCTAATCAAAATACAGCTTTCACACGCTGGAATCACAATTGGAACTTGAAGTGGATGTTGTGTTGAATCTAATTTTCTGTTCAGGCATTGCTAAACATTTGCTTTCTTTTGCACAAAACATCTTTAGCTGACGTTTAAATTGGGATTCTGGACATGCATCTCAGTATGGCTTTGCACTAAGTTGTGAACACAACAGTCTGAGCAAAAACGTGTCTAAACCTAATTTGCTGTATGATTTCAGTCATTATTTTTGGATCTCTGCTGTGTCGCCTTGTTGCAGCTCACAGTTTGCTTAAAGTCAAGTGCACGTGTGGCACAGACATGCGGTTGCATCTCAAAGACTCCCTCCCACATACACAGATGGGCTGAGAGTTGCCTCAACAATTAAGCAGATCCATTTAGAGTCTCTGACTGTCACAAGTCGAAGGAAACCTGCTGCCGGATCTTGTTGTTTTCTGAGGCGTGCTGGTTCTTCAGCGCTTTGTCGAGCCTCTTGGGGACTTTCTGTGTGATTGAGCTTCCTTAATTACACCTGAGAGCACAGCTGCTTCTCCTCCACATCTGTGTCTTCATTAACTTGAGTTGTAAAGCAAACTGGCAAGAACATTCAACTGATTCATTTATGCTTTAATAACCGTATTAACTTGCTGAATTTCTTTAAGGCCTAAGCTGGTGGTGTTGGCCTTACCAGGGGTTGCTTAGGGTGCAAAATGCCAGGACGTGTATGGTAGATGGCCATGGGTCAGGTCTGCGAGCCTGCGCAGATGCCTTGTGTTGCAACAACCACTACATCATGTTCATCATCAAACAGCTCTCCTGTGGCAAAGCTCCAGGATCAGATGCTATCCCTGCTGTAGTGTACAAGGCAGGCGGCCCAGCATTGCTGCAAAGACTGACCAAACTCTTCCAGTCATTGTGGAGTGCAGGCGAGATCCCCCAACAGTTGAAGGACGCCAGTATTATCCACATCTACAAGAGGAAAGGCAACCGCCAGCAATGCGACAACCACAGAGGCATCTCCCTTCTGTCCATCGTAGGGAAAATCCTGGCTCGAGTCCTGCTCAACCGCCTACTTCAACACCTTGAGCAGGGCCTCCTTCCAGAAAGTCAATGCGGATTCCGTGCCGGACGTGGAACTGTGGACATGATATTTGCTGCGCGCCAACTTCAGGAAAAGTACCAGGAGCAATACAGCAACCTCTTCGTGACCTTTGTCGATCTGACGAAGGCCTTCGATACGGTTTGCAGAGAAGGCCTGTGGAAAATCATGGAGAAGTTTGGATGCCCCAGCAGGTTCATCACAATGGTGTGACAGTTCCATGACGGCATGATGGTGAAAGTTCTGCATGATGGTGACGAGTCAGAGGCCTTCCCAAAACAAAACGAGCCGCACGCAAGGCCCGAGCTACCACTACCTCCACCGCAGCACCTACCCATGTGTGTCCCGCATGTGGGTGCACCTTTCAAGCCCGGATTGGCCTCATCAGCCACCTCCGGACACACCGTCACTGATTACCCACCTAGTGGAGCCATGGTCATCTTCGACCCCGAAGGACGAACAACACACCGTGGAACCCCACTCCAGTTTCCAAAATGGCAACCCCGCCTCCGGGCAGACAATCAGTCCATCCTCACCTCTTGAAAGTAACGATGTATTTCAAAAGTGGTCATCGCCTTGGCCCTACCCTCAACACTGAGGCACCTGCATGCTGGATGATGCCTAAAGCAACACTCCACATGACCAAAATGTTGTATCTGACATTCCCTCACAGTGCAAGTGATACTCCTCATCTGAATCTCTCAAGGTAAATGTTCAATTGACACAATTATTCCAGTGGTATCCAAGGATCATCCAAAAGAATCCAAGTACCAAAGACATAGTTGTTGCCCTAGGTAACTGATTAGCATCCGAATCTCACAATCTTACAGTAACACAAGAAGCACCAGGACTCAAAAGAGTAGGACCTTCGCTTTCCTGCAATAGTATCGGCAAACATCTCTGTCCAATGTCCTCATGACTCTATAAGCTCTTCTCAGTGATCTCTTGACCTCAAAGGCCAACAACCAAGAAACATGAATGTCAAGCAAGTCCAAGAAGTTATCGAAAGCCTGGATCAGTCTCGGTTTGGGATGCGGGGTGTGCTGCAAGAGAAAGTGTGTTTTCTTTGCCATCACCTTCACCCATGTGCCCATCTACTCATTTTCCATCACCCTGAAGTGAAGGACTTACATGTGTAGTTGCTGGTCAAGGTTCTCATCTTGTAAGAATTTGAAGGGGTTTTTTTTTCCTCTGCATGAAATCTGAGTTGTGGCACAGTGGCTTAGTGGTTAGCACTGATGTCTCACAGAAAGAAGGTTTTGGGATCACTTCATGTCCTTTTGCTGTGGAGTTTGTATGTTCTCCACGTGTTTGCGTGGGTTCCCTCCGGGTGCTCCGGCTTCCTCCCACTTCTAAAGACATGCAGGTGAGATGAATTGGAAACTTTAAATTGCCTGTAGGTGTGTGTGACTGTGTTTGTCCATCTATATGTATCCCTGAGGTAAACTGGCATCCTGTCCAGTGTGTAACCCGCCTCATACTCTGACTGCTGGGATAGGCTCCAGCCCCCCGTGACCCTTAATTAGAATAAGTGGGTATAGAAATGAATGGATGGATGAAATCTGAGTTCTTGTGTTCGAGGTGCTGTGTCAACAAGGATGTGAAGTGCTGGCTTCAAAGTTAGAGAGGCAGGTTTTTTCAATTTCAATTTCAATTTATTTTCATTTATATAGCGCCAAATCACAACAGAGTTGCCTCAAAGTGCTTCACACAGGTACGATCTAACCTTACCAACCCCCAGAGCAACAGTGGTAGGGAAAAACTCCCTCTGAGAAGAAACCTCAAGCAGACCAGACTCAAAGGGGTGACCCTCTGCTTGGGCCTTGCTACAAACATAAATTACAGAACAATTCACAGAACAATTCATGGACGAATTTACAAGAAATGCTTTGGCGCACAGGAAAGGAGGATCGCCAACACGAATACAACTCCCATCTCTGGATGGAGCTGCACCTTAAACAGAGAAAAAACAGAATCAGGCATCAGAAAAACAAAAAAATACTGTATAATTTGCCACCATTAAACAACAAGAAAAACAGAGAAATACTAAGGTGATTGCCAGCCACTAGCCCTAAGCTTCACTAAAAGACCCAGAATTTAGGTAAAGTTGAGGCTGCAGCCCGCTCCAGTTACTAATAAATGAATTAAAAGAGTAAAAAGCGTAAAACAAAACTGTACCAGTATGCTAGCCATATGAAAGGGAAAATAAGTGAGTCTTAAGTCTGGACTTGAAAATCTTCACAGAATCTGACTGTTTAATTGACGCAGGGAGATCATTCCACAGAACAGGGGCACGATAAGAGAAAGCTCTGTGACTCACAGACTTCTTATTCACCTTAGGGACACAAAGTAGTCCTGCACCCTGAGAACGTAAAGCCCGGGCCGGTACGTAAGGTTTAATTAGGTCAGCTAGGTAGGGAGGTGCCAGTCCATGAATAATTTTATAGGTTAGTAGCAGAACCTTAAAATCTGATCTCACTGGGACAGGAAGCCAGTGAAGAGATGCCAAAATGGGTGTAATGTGATTGTACTTTCTGCTTCGTGTCAAAAGTCTGGCTGCAGCATTTTGAATCAATTAGAGACCCCTAATGCTAGACTGCGGTAAACCAGAAAATAGAACATTGCAGTAGTCCAATCTAGAAGATATAAATGCATGGATCAGGGTCTCAGCATCAGCCATAGACAGGATGGGACGAATCTTCGCTATATTTCGCAGGTGGAAGAAAGCAGTCCTAGTAATATTTCTAATGTGGAGGCCAAAGGACAACGAAGGATCAAAAATTACCCCAAGGTTCCTCACTTTGTCCATGTGATGTATGACACACGAGCCGAGGCTGAGCGTTAACTGGTCAAATTGATGCCGATGTCTCACTGGACCAAGAACCATCATTTCAGTCTTATCAGAGTTTAAAAGTAGGAAGTTTCTAGACATCCAACTTCTCACTGCTGCAAGGCAATCTTCTAAGGATTTTATGTGAACGAGATTACCAGCAGTTATCGGCATGTATAACTGAGCATCATCTGCATAGCAGTGAAAGGTAATCCCAATATGTGCCCAAGAGGTGCTATATAAGCCGCAATATGTGCCCAAGAGGTGCTATATAAGCCGCAGTATGTGCCCAAGAGGTGCTATATAAAGGGAGAAAAGCAGGGGGCCTAAGACAGACCCCTGTGGAACCCCAAATTTCATGTCACTAAGGTTAGAGGTAGTGTTACTGTAAAAACACAGTGAGAACGACTGGTCAAGTATGACGTCAGCCATGCAAGGGCACTCCCAGTAATCCCAAAATGATTTTCCAGCCTATCAAGTAGAATATGATGATCCATGTATCAAATGCAGCACTGAGATCTAACAACAATAGAACCGTAGTGGTGTCCGAATCCATTGTAAGCAGAAGATCATTCACCACTTTAGTGAGAGTGGAATGATATTTTCTAAAAGCAGACTGCAGTGGCTCAAAGAGATTATTCTCAGTAAAATAGTCTACGAGCTGCCGTGACACCACTTTTTCCAGAATTTTAGAGAAAAATGACAGATTTGATATCAGCTGATAGTTTTTCAATACACTAGGGTCAAGATTAGGTTTCTTAAGTAATGGCTTAATCACTGCAGATTTGAAACATTTAGGAACAGTTCCAGAAGTTAAAGAAAGATTAATAATTTCCAGCACAGTCGGCCCAAGAGTGGGCCACAGGTCAAATAAACAGGTTGTGCTTTATGTTGACATTACAAGTTTTGTCAGCATGCCTAGTGAGATACTATCAAATTCTGTAAATCTAGGTAATAGCTCAGTAGTGGCGCTCACCTCAATAGCAGGATGTAGTGGCTGGGTTAAGGCATGCCAGGATGTTTAACCTGATGTCTTCTATTTTCTTCCCAAAGTAATCCAGGAAATCTTGTGCTGTAAAAGGAGAGCGAACTACAGGTGGTTGTCCATGCATAAGTGTTGCCACCGTGTTGAACAAGAACTCTGAGTTATGCTTGTTTTTGTTGATCAAATCAGAGTAGTAGGTCTGCTTTGTAGCCAATAATGCATGCTTATAGTCTAAGATAGTATCACGCCACACAAGGTGAAATACTTCTAATTTTGAACAACGCCATTTCCGTTCTAGACCTCTTGTTTTATGCTTGAGGTCACGCAGATAATCATTAAACCAAGGTGACTGTGATTTGGGGGAGTGCGATTTTAACACAGGTGGTGCAATCATGTCGAGTGTAGTTTTGAACACTGAGTTTAAACTATCCACAAGTCTGTCTACTGACTGGGTATTTGTCAAATGTGAAGCTAAAACATCAGGCAGTCTAGCTTTGAGTTCAGTCTTAGTTGAGGAGTTGATGCATCGCTGTAATGATGTATAAGGTTGTTCTTCCACTAAACATGGCAGCGAAACTGTAAACTTAATAAGTGAGTGATCAGACACCACTGATGTAAGAGGCATGATGTCAATATTCGTGACAGCAATACCACGTGCGAAAACCAGATCCAGGGTATTTGTTATGAAAGTGTAGTGACACGGACCCACAACAGGTGGCGCAAATGAACGGCCAATAGATGAGCCAAAAAGTAACAATTTAATGTTGTGAAATGTGCACAACGAATATACAGACAATCTCAGAATATAATTACAGTCAATCACAAAGGTGACGTGTGGGCAGGCTCGAGGATAGAAGACGTCCGTCCTGAGAAGAGCCGGAACCACACGATTTCCGCCGCCACAGAACCTGGTGAATACTGGAGCCGCCAAGTCCCGAATTCCCAGGTGATCACCGTCCCCGACTGTCGGATCTGGTACTGCTGGCGAGAACAAAGACAGTCAAGTGTGGGTGTGTGTACACCCAGTAACAACAGCGGTGGGAATGCCACCTCCACCTCTCACTCAATAACTTGCAGAGTACGGAAGATTCCTCAGGGAAAAAGAGTGCCTTTTAGTGCTCTCTCAGCTTCCACTGACAGCGGTACCGGTACTCCGGCAAACACTCACAATATACAAACAATATTGTTAAACGGCTGACGATATTACCTCCAATGAAGTATGATATCTCGGCAACGAGATGGAGATGACGTCTGGTCTTTATGGAGTGAGATGATGTTGAGTTGATGGGTGACAGCTGTCAAGAGGTAATGAGTGACAGCTGTCACCCCCGGCTGTGTCCATGGCGGCAGCGCCCTCTCGTGCCTGAAGCCCGCACTTCAGGCAGGGCGCCCACTGGTGGTGGGCCAGCAGTACCTCCTCTTCTGGCGACCCACACACAACAGTATTTCCACTAATGTGCGTCGAATCTCAAATGCATTGCTGAAATCCTAATGCATCCACAATTTCCATAAATGATTTGCAGAGGGGATCCGAAGGCTTATTTATATGAATGTTAAAGTCACCAATGATCAGAATGTTATCTACACTAGTTGACAAGTTAGAGATGAATGCACCAAATTCATCTAAGAATTCAGAATATGGGCCAGGAGGCCTATATACAGTGACAAATTAATACGAGCAGAGCAGAGAATCAGATGCTCAAACGAGTTATATTTGTAACCCCCAACAGCTAATAAGGTAAACCTAGATTTATAAATAAGAGCAACACCCCCGCCTTGCTTCGCATCACAAGGGATGTGACTAAATGTATATGCTGGTGGGCAGGCCTCATTTAAGGGGAGGACAGCTGTAGGTTTAAGCCAGGTTTCACATAGCTCAATCATATCTAAGTGATGATCTATATTTAGATCATTGATCAACAATGATTTTGAGGACAGTGATCTTATGTTAATGAGACCCAGTCTAAGGACCTCAGTGGGGTTGACAGTTGAACTGTTTGGGTTTAGGGGTGGTTCCAGAGTAGCATTTATAAGATGCCTAGAAGTAGGTTTAGGTTTGAGACATTCCATGCATGTTGTAGGTAGCAGACACAAAATCTTTGCTATTGCTGGAGCAACCACTGGGCCATCCTCAATTTCAACATCATCCAATATAGTTATGGGTATTAAGTTTGGAAAGCATATCTCTCTATGATTTTTATGGACACAACTACGGAAGCAGGTCACAGTCTCAACTTGTTGAAATTCCCTCCCTGACAAATAAACTGCACTATCACCATAGTGGATTTTCTGCACTAAATTCCCCGCTAAGCTAATGGCTTACACACCCACATTTGTCATAAGCCTTGCAGGGTCTGTAATCACCTGCTCCGTGGCCTGCTGTAGAATCCTAATGTTACCCTCCCTGTAGAGCTCTATCTATGTTCGCAGACAAGATGGTGGTGCCTTCCCCAGTAGGGTGGAGGCTGTCTGGCATCATCAAGCCATGGCGGCCCCAGAACGAAGGCCAGTTATCAATAAAGCTAAAGCCTTGCTGTCTACCAAACTGCGCCAGCCACCTATTTAACTATGTTAGCCTGCTAAACGCCTCATCAGTATCCCGGGAGGGGAGGGGGACCAGAGACTATTAATTGATACCAACACATCTTTCTGGCAAGGTCACAAGTCCTCTCTATGTCCATTTTGTGACCTCTGAGTGCTTCATCCTGATATCATTGGTGCCAACGTGAATAACTATGTGACTATATTTCATGTCATGTTCCTTCGTCTGTCGGTCCTTCTGCAGTGTCAGCACCCTAAGATGAGATGCAGTGTCGGGAGCTCTGGCCCCAGGAATACATTTAACGTCAGCCAGCGTCTGTAACCTGACTTTACGGGTGATAGAATCCCCTATCACTAAAGTCCGGTGTTTCGGCCTGGAGACAGGAGTGGAAGTCACTTGTAGGCTCAAAGAATTCACATCAGGCAAATCCAAGGGGGAGAACCGATTCACAGTTCGCACTGGCGAGTGTGATTGGGGTGCCGCAACCGGGCACCAAGCCCTACGGGGCTTCCTCCACCTAGCCACAGTCCGAAAGCCATCCTCCACAACCGGCGTTTCTAAGCTGATGCTAATGGGCTCGTTAGCCGGCCCAACACTAACCTCATCTGGAGTGCCCGTAACATCTAATTCCACTGAGCTAAGAAGCTGCTCTAAGGTCCGGACACGGCTCTCTAAGAGAGCCACCCTATCTTCCAACATCACACAGGATTAACGGAGGGTGTAAAGTAGGATTTGTAGTGTAGTGTAACAGGTAAAAAAGCAGCAGCTATAAAATACACTAAACAGTTAATTAACTAACAGAAGTATGAAAAAATGATGATGGGGGTCCAAAATAGCTAACACAAGCTAACTGCTAGCGAAAATGCTAGCCGCTCCTAAGATTTTACACAAGAGTAAAATAATTACTTAAAATTCACAGCAGTTCGACTGAAAAACGAACAGAAACAGAAGTATTAAACGGGCAAAAAAGAACAGCTATAAAAAGTAACGACGGGGGGAGGGGAGGAGTCGACCTAGCTAGCGAAAGCTAACCGCTAGCGAATGCTAACTGCTAGCGATTCACAACAGGACTGTTGTTAAATAACGTTCACAGTAGATACAATTAATAACCAGAAGAGTGCTAAATAGAAATAAAAGAAGCGTATACAACCGTGTGAAGTAGCGTCACAGCAACAAACAATCCGTCAGAAGCAAGTTGCAAGGTTTGTGAACAGAAGCTGAAAGGTTAAATTCCCCTGATCAAATAGGAAAATCACTGAGGTGCCCTGCAGAGAGGTCATCAGAGAGGTTGAGCACCTGTGGCAACACCTAGACATCAGTATGTGAATGGGATAAACAAAACTTCCTTTCAGATTCATCTAATCAATAACAGCTGTATCTCTAATAGGAAGGCGACCACCTGCTTCCTTTTGATTGGTCATCAACTCATGACCAACAGGAAATGTACACATTATTTTAAAATGTCAGTTTGAACCCAAGCAACAACATGTAACTCCCTACACTCCACCACCACCAGTTGGCCCCCAGGGATCGGCTTTTCCGATGGCAGGAGGTTAACTGTACCATTCACAGTCAAGACTGGTAACTCCCCAAAACTCGGTTCTAAACCGGGTTTCTCAAACTGTGGTGAGCAGATTGCTGCTAGCGGTGTGCAAGAGATTTGTAATTAAAAATATTTTTTTACACACACCCATATATATATATATATATATATATATGTATATATATATATATATATATATATATATATATATATATATATATATATATATATATATATATATATATATATATATATATATATATATATATATATATCAATCAGCTGTAAACCATTTCCCATTGAAAAACACATTTTTCTATTGGCAGTTGTGTGAAAGATAAATATTTATTATGGCTGCAAAAGGTTAAATGTGTGGGAGTAATATAATCTGGCAAATGGAAATACTGCTGAAGCTCACATCTCCAGACTGTTTTGCAAGACGGCGAGCTTCAAGATCAGAGTGGGGGGGGAGAAACCCCACATCAGCCTGCTTGATGGGCCAAGCATCATTTAAATATTTATTTTTAGTGTGTGAATGTGTAACATCATGATTTGGAAAAAAAAAAAAAAACAGTAATAAACCAGATTTCTGCAAATACATATTCTCAGTTCTGCACTTTAACATCCAGGTGGTGTTTGTTCAGGTTTTAATGAAACCTTATGCTTGCATATTTTTTAATGCTCTGAATGCATACAGTATCAGATGGAATCAAATATATTGATCGGTTACACAGTTTCTGCAGCAGACTGTCTAGCCAACAGCCACACATTTAACCGGTGCTCTCTTACAGTCTAACTAACAAACTACCACTGTTTCTTATGGTTTCATGCACAAAATCCCATCAAGTTACATAATCCATATAGAATGTTTGCCCTTGGTGCAACTCATGCATTATTGATGGTTGCGACGTTTGGTCAGGTGGTGAGAAGAAAACAACCGCCGCTCCTCTGCACGGTGTCGTCGACAGTGAGCGGAAAATGTTTCAGCAGCCGTGCTGTGGAGCAGCTCAGGCTTCATCTGCAGCAGCTTCGCTTTAGCACGCTTCAAAGCGTAAGATGTGAGCAGTTACTGTGCATCACGATCAGCTGCTGTTGTTGATGTTATGTCATGATCCAGATCCTGCTTTTTAAACATTTTATTCATATTAAATATTAATTTGTTTTAACTTGACTGCAGGGGCTTTGGTTTCTGATATGCTGCAATCTTGTAGGATTATACCTGATAAATGCACATATGAATGAATTTGAACAGAGTCAGATCGTCGGTAATGCTCTATGTTATTTTGTGTTGCATAAACATAAAACAATCTTGGGTCCATAGCGATGTTCGGTCTGCAGCAGTGATCTGCTAACCCTAGCACTCAGCGGCTCCATTACGTATCGATCTGATGCGTACTTTACGCTTGTAGCGGCACCAGCTGAGCTTTCAAACAGTCACCAGCTTTTTAAAAACACATCTGTGTCGCCAATACTTTTTAACTGTTTATTAGATTTACTTAACAAATCTAGATTTTTTTTTTAAAGTTTTTTATTTTTTGTTTTTAAATTAAATAACCATCAAAGCAGTGCTGTGGTGACTGGCTGTGTGCACGGAATACACACTACCCATCAAACATTTGTACACACTTGGACATAATGTGTGTCCCGACTTTTGACGGGGAGTGTGTCTGTGCGTGTCGTCCTAATTTGCAATATTCAGAAAAGCACACTATCCTGCCCCCACTGCAAAATACAACAGCAGTGCAGCTATTTCACCATCTTTTGTGAAAATTAGATCAGTTGTAAATTATTGAATCTCAGAATGGACTCCCCCACCCTGCCCTGTCCCGCCCCACTGATTTCACACAAATTCACCCCAAAATGTCACTTATCTGGCCTTTTTAAAGAACTTTCACTTTTGATACTCTGTGTGCTTCTTACCCTGTGTGCTGCTATACCACGCTGCTGGAACCTCAATTTCCCTGAGGGAGTCTTCCCAAGGGATACATAAAGTTCTATGTAATCTAATCTAATCTAATCTACATAAAATCAAATGCTGTCATAATAATTGAAGGTCAAAGGTCATGTGACTCAAACAAACGAAGGCAACATACATATTACTGTTTAATAGTAATCACTTGTTTATTTGTAACCCCATCCTCCAAATGTCCATCCTAATTATCCTTTATTTAAAAGCATTGGGACAAAATTCCAAATTTGACATTCATTTATTTTTAGCAGATATTTTTTCTCAATATCAAATCAGCTATCAAAAAAGCTTGGACAACCTTCAGTCGTTCCACCAACTATGGGTCAAATCAGATCAAAACCTTTTGGATTATTTTGATCAGTCATGGATATTTTGGAAATACATTTCTCCAAGCAGTAGAACTTGGCTCTTGTCTCGTCTTGCTTATGTTTCTGATATGGACACATGACTGAAAAGAATACATGTGCTACCGCTGGCCGTGGGTGCAATAAAGACATAAAATGGAGAACAGTACATTTAACAAAAACTTTCTCTCAATTTAATCAAACATTAACTTGTCAAATATTATTATATTTTATTATTACGTCCATGTAATAAAATAATCATTGTTTATTTATTTATTTGTCTGTCTGTCTGTTAGCAGAATTACATTAAAAAACTACTGCACAGATTTTGATGAGATTTTCACCACAGAGACATATTACAGCATGGAAGACTCCATTAAATCTTGGCGGTGATCCGAATCCGGATTCTGGATCAAGATTTCACTTTATGTAGGCTTTGAAGAATGACATCAAAACTACTTCACAGATTCTCATCATATTTGCACCATAGATAGATATTAGACCATGGAAGAGTCCTCTGAATTTTGGTGGTGATCCAGATCCGGATTCTGAATCAGGATTTAAATTTGTATGCTTCGCTTTGTCGGATTTTGAGGATTAGGTCAAAACTACTTAACGGATTTTCACCAAATTTTCACCACACATTGATGTTAGGCCATGGAAGACTCCATAAAATTTTTGAAAAATCTAAATCTAGATAAAAATAAAAATGTAGATCGGATTGGGATTCTGGATCAGGATTTCACTTTGTAGATTTTTAAGGATTACGTCAAAACTGCTAATACTGACCAACTAATCTGATGAGCTAAAAGTGTCCAAAACTCATCTAAAGCAGACATTCAAGCTGATTGTTCGGATGTAGGATGAATGAAACTACCCTGGTGATATTTTACTTTTTTTAAGGTTGTACTTCACGGATACGATATCACGATGTAAAACCAAGATCAGGAAGACATTATTTTGTTTCAGGTTGTGAATTAATTATCAGATTGCAACATCTTGATCAGTCGGACCATTCTGGATCAGTATGCAATTACTGTATTGTGTTGTGCAATCCGGAATCACATATCTGTTATTTGAGTCCTCGTTAAGGGCCCCTTCTCTCATAGTACGAATAAGTACAAATCAGTGCAACTCACAGCGGAACAGCTCATATGAGCGAACCACGAAAACATTGAGCCAACGAGCAGGCATGAACTACGCCACTGTGATGGTTTTGTGCATGCGGGAACAAAGTGCGAGCAGCTGCAGCATGTGTAACCACATCGCGCAGCTGCTGTGAAAAAAAAAATACATGCCACCCTCGGGATTCAAACCTGCAATTTCCAAAAACTCTGATTGCCTGCCAGAAATTTTTACCACTGAGCTACCATCGCTGTCCTGTAAAAGGTGCAGGAAACTGAATGATATCAAGAAGGACATGGACGTATTTAAAAAGAACTACAAGGTCTATTAGAAAAGTATCCGACCTTATTATTTTTTTTCAAAAACCATATGGATTTGAATCACATGTGATTGCGTCAGACAAGCTTGAACCCTCATGCGCATGTGTGAGTTTTTCCACACCTGTCGGTTGCGTCATTCGCCTGTGAGCAGGCTTTGAGTGAGGAGTGGTCCGGCCCCCTCGTCGGATTTTCATTGTCAGGAAATGGCGGAATGATTTGGGCTTTTTTTCCATCAGAATGTTTTCAGAAACTGTTAGAGACTGGCAGCTGGAAACCATTAGAAAAATTTATCTGGCTTTTGGTGAAAATGTTACTACTACTACTACTACTACTACTACTAAATGTCTGTCCATTACGTCAACATGATAGTGAAAATTAGCCTCTGGTCAATTTTTGACCTTTTAAATTTTCCAAATTATTTAAACCATCACAAATTATGAGCCAAATTTTGAAAATATTTATCACTTTCATCAAACTGGAAAAAATGATAACAGAAAGCTACACTTTAATATCAAGTTAGTAAACATGGCTAATAAGCCAATATTTTATAAAAAAAAATAATGTATATTTTGATTGAAGTTTGACTTAACTGTGTACCTTGAATTTCTACTTTGAATCCCCTTCAACTGTTTTTTCTTGATTAATGCAATGCATAGCTATGACAAAAGTAACAAAAATGTCAAATATTATATAAAAATTGATTTATATGTCCATGAAAATTGAAAAAAAAAACTTGATTTTCCAATTTTTACCTCATTTTAATAAATGTTTATTTACTTAGGTGTATTAAATATGTCCACTTTTGACATTTACAGAATAGAATAAAAATAGAATGTGAAAAAGACATATCTTGTATAATGTTTGTATAAAGACACAAATATGTCAGCTGTCAATATACTTTTTGTCATCATTGAAATGTAAAACCTGCTGTTTTCAAACTGATTTATAAAATAAATGCATTTCTGAATTCTACAGAGTAACAGCTTTCATTTGATGTATTATGCCTGTCTGTACCATAAATGTCATTTTTGGTGCCAAGGGGCCATTTTTAGGGGTGTTCACCATGCTTTCACTCTGTACCCTTTCCCAGATTGGTGCCTTGACACAATCATGTCTTAGTTTTTATTATTTTTAATAAATCTGCAAAAATCTAAAAAAACAAACAAAATTTTTTTTTATACATTGTCATTATGGGGTATTGTGTGTAGAATTTTGAGGAAAAAATGTATGTCATCCATTTTGGAATAAGGCTGTAACATAATAAAATGTAGTAAAGTGAAGCGCTGTGAATATTTTTTGGATGCACTGTAACTCTACTTAATTAGTTATCACTCACTTTTCTTCAACCACTTATCTGGGATCGGGTCACGGGGCAACAGCTCCAACAGGGGACTCCAAACTTCCCTTTACCGGGCCACATTGACCACCTCTGACTGGGGGATACCGAGGCATTGGCAGGCCAGTGTGGAGATATAATCTTTCCACCTAGTCCTGGGTCTTCCCCGGGGTGTCCTCCCAGATGGATGTGCCTGAAACACCTCCCTAGGGAGGTGCCCATGGGGCATCCTTACCAGATGCATGAACCACCTCAGCTGGTTCCTTTCAATGCGAAGGAGCAGTGGCTCTACTACGAGCCCCCACGTATTGTCGAGCTTCTCACCCTATCTCTAAGGGAGACACCATCCACTCTCCTAAGGAAGGTGGCTGGAATCAGTTTCCTCGAAATGCATTAGCTGGACAAACTGATCAGATTTTACAGTTCAGGATCAAAGGAATCCAGAATAAAGGAGGACTCAAGATCAAAGATATATCTTAAACAGAAAAAGACAAGATCCATGACTTAATCTGGATCTACTCTCAAAATGTAAATAAGTCTTCCACAACCCAAAGTTGACCTCTTCACCAAATTTCAATGAAATTCTTTCATGTGCGTTTTCACATCTAGGCTTTTCCCAAAGCTTAGGTATGCTTCCTGTAAAAAGCAATGCTTGAAAAGATGGATAGATAATTGAGTTCATCTCTGCAGTTTGTTAACATGATAACTAAAAAAAAAAAAAAAAAAATAAAGAAAACAATTAATGCTTTCAACATGCAAGTCTCCAAATGAAAAGTGCATATAATGAGAATAAACAGATTCAGGTTTGGTTCAGTTTGATACATTATATACCAGACTGTGAGCGGCACGGTAGCTTTGTGGTTTGCAGTGTTACCTGACAGCCAGAAGGTTGTGGGGTTGCTTCCTACCTGGTCCTTTCTGTGTGGAGTTTGCATGTTCTCCCCATGTTTACGTGGGTTCCCTCTGGGTGATCCGTTTTTCTCCCACTTCCAAACACATGCAGGTTATATGTGACCCTTGTGATTGATTGGCATCCTGTCCAGGGTGTGCCCCCTGCCAATGACTACAGGGTTAGGTTCCAGTCCCCCTGTGACCCTTGATTGGAGTAAGTGGGTACAGAAAATAAATACCAGTCTGCCACCTGTTGGGCATGTCTGACCTTGTTGCAGAGAATAATCTTATTATTACATGCATCATGACAAGATAACTAAAAAAAAAAACTGGACAGATTTCTTTCAAATGTGGTTGGAATATTAGTTGGATAAGTATATAGAGATGATTAGATTTTGAAGCAGTTTGGTCAAAGATTAACAACCAAGACGCCTAAATAGAGCAAACTTGGTGAGAATATTATTTTAATAAATATATAGAGCAGATTAGATTTTACAGAAATTTGGTCAAAGGTCTTTTTCTGTATATGTCACAAGGTAAAGCCCGGACTGAAAAGTTCCACTGGCTTGACAAGTGGGTTATTCCTCTTTGGCTGAGCTGGTGGAGCCTTGCTCTGATGTGGTGCTCACAACCTCACCTGTGGCCACAAAGATTGTCATTCAGTCGCAAACATCTCTACAACCAAGAAGCCTGGACAGATAATCTCAAGCATATATTGATCAACAAAAGTATTTGCGGTTGATTGGTGTGAAGTCGCACAGAAGTCATATGATAAAGTCAAACATCATCAAAAACACAGGCGTGTATTTGTACTTTCATTTTTTGCCACATTAACAAGACATTTTTGAGCCAACAGGTAACCTGCCCTGCACCCAAGCACATGCACAAGGCCTCGCATGACAAACCACTGGGCCTGGATTGAAGAGAATCAGCCCCCAACCCACACACCCTAAAACACTGAAACCACATTTGCATTTAAAAAGGCCTTGTGACACGGTTGACATTTAGTTCCTTTGAGTAGATTGTTTTTTTTTTGTATATATTTTACATGCCAGAAAGGAGCTTTGAAGGCGTTGCTGTATTAAATCTAATTCCAGGATAAAATCCAGGATTAGTCTTTAGCACCTTAAAAGAAAATCGGGGGGGGGGGCATAAACACAAAAGTGAAAAAGGTTTTTTGAAATCATACTGCAGTGAAACGATGGTATCTGTCCAAATGTTACCACCTGGTTAACGTCACAGCCTGGTAATAACAGTCATTAACGGTCCGAGTCGTCGTTGTGTCTTAACCTCGTCATGCACTCTGCGTCCTCACTCATTCTCATATCCTGATTTAAACTTCGTGCTGCTTCTCCTCGTCTCTCAGGTGCTTGTGTCCTTCTCATCATCACGATCACTGCAGCAATCACTCCAGCCAGCAGCAGCACCCCGACGAGGCCTCCCACCGCCGCGTACAGCGCCGTGTTATGGGCTGCAGGGGGCTCAGACGTGGCGCCGCTTTCGAACCTGGGACCAGTCTTTGCTAATGTCACACTGGTCACCTGCTTAGAGATGCACCTGGTTGTGTCCCACGTGTCTTCACTGCTGCTGTAATCATCTTCCTCAGTTGCACCCTCCTTGTCATCATCACTGTAATCCTCATATCTGTCCTCGCTGAGGACGACACACCAATATGTCCTAAAGTCTTTTGGCATCACATTGGACAGCGTGAGAGAGGAGCTGTCATTAGAAATGGACACTTGTCCTTTCAGGTCCTCTGGGACAGGCACCGACTGGTCATCAGAGTTGTAGATGAGGCTGTATCCTGCCGGCATTTCTTGCCGGTACCACTGCACGACTTCTAACTCCTCACGGCTAACGTCACATTGAAGTGAGACGCTCCCGCCGACGGAAACGGCCTTTACCTTATGCTCCTTCTTGGGGCAAAGAACCAGGTTATACTCGACCTCAGCCGAGGGGGACACACACACATATTCTCCAGTATGTTTCTCAGAGACAGAAGGAATAACCAGAGAGTAGCTTCCTGAATCCTCAGTGCCTGATATATGCATCTTCATGCTGCTATCGGGTGACATTTGCAGCTTTGTGGATGTGTTAATGTGCCCCATGGGTGTGTCCCATTCCTGGTTTTTATCTCCAGTGGTGCAGTTCAGCACTAATCTCTCCCCTTGTGAGACAAAAATGTCCACAGTTTCACTGTTGTCTGGTACGTAAATGTTTTGGAAACTGAGGCATTTACCGTTTTTGATCACAAGACAGAAAAACTGATGACTTAGGAATAAAACGCTGTTGGTGACCGACAGCAGTGCCCCGTTGAGTCCAACCTCCATGGTGTCACGCAGATCAGCCACCAGAGGCTCCAGTGAGACACTGCTATCCAGGAAGAGCGTTCGCTTGTATGACGGGTACGAATCCTGGTACCACCGTATGGAGGTTCCTTCCAGACCAATGAAAGTGCTGTTACACAGCACCTCAGCCTTTCCGTCTTCTCTCTGCAGCACACCCCCTTCAGATTCAGTCTCCTCATCGCACACGTAAAGCTGGTGGGTCCGCTTGCTGACTAGTGTTCCGTTTTTCCAGCACTCCCTCCTGTAAACCCCAGAGTCAGAGTCTGTGAGGATGCTGATCTTCAGCCCCAGCATGTGCTGGATGTTGGTGCCATGGATGCGACCCTGGAATTCCACAGGGGGTGTGACAGGTGGGAGTTGATCTGAAGAGTTCCCGAGTACCTGCTCTCCCTTGGCAGTAGATCTGTAAACAACAATGTAATCCACCCCGAAACAATACCCCATTTCGATATCGCCGCCCTTGGGTCTAAATACGGGCTCAGGTTGGTCACAGCAGAGCTCGTGGAGGAGAAGGGAAAGTAAAATCAGTGCGTTCCTGAAGCAGGTCATGTTGTCGTGTGTGTGTCACACAGCTCCAGTCAGCTGTTTAACCTTTTCTGTTTCATTTCAGATCCGCCTACAGCCAACATTTTAGTTTCCTCCTCTCTCACATTTTTCCACAGGCCAAACACACACACACACACACACACACACACACACACACACACACACACACACACACACACACACACACACACACACACACACACACACCCACACACACCTCTTTCTCACACTGACGGTTGCAGGAACACATGCACTAAAGCATGTGGGCTCACATAGTGACAGAGTGGGCAGAAAGGCTTCAAAGTCACTCAGGTTTAAAAAAACAAACAGACGTGACTAAACAAAAGATGAGGAAGAAAAAGCGAAAACTGGATTTTACAATCCCGGTTATCCATTAACAGGTTGTCGGACTGGTTTTGTTCTGCTGTGGGTGTGATTGGACAGCCGTTGGAGGGAGTGAAGGTGTATGTGCCGGTTTCTCTACCACCATATTCAGTGAGCGTGCAAATCTAAACTAGATCTGAATGTATTACATTACTGCTTCCAGTTCTTGCCACAGGGAGATGGATGGGGTGGGATGGGGGGTGGGGTCAGTTAATCTTGTGCTCACATATCATCAAGAAATAATGTGCCGATATGTCAAACAACATTTCTGACGTGTGCCCTATTCTTTCATTATGTTCTTCAATTAGGCTGCAATTAAAAACATCGTGTTAGTGAGCGTAGCTTTATAAAAATGAATTTTCTATCAGAGCAGACGTGTTTTTCATACTGTGTTTGATGTTGTTATTATCTGGTAATGTGTAATCCAGTTGGGTTTGGAACGTGTTAATAAATAAGTGTTTTTAGCATCTTTTCTCTTTCCACAACAGATCCGATACAGATAAGCATGTTGTTTTGGCAGATAAGCATGTTGTTTTACATCGGATGGTCTGCCTTGCAGAACGCCACATTATTGTTTATTTAAAAGGATCCCCATTAGCTGACGCCACAATGTCAGCTAGTCTTCCTGGGCTCCAGACAACAAAACAGAGTCAAACATTACAATATCAGTTCATAAAATACATCTTTTTAAATAAAATTTACAAATTAAATTGAATTAAATTAAGATAATGACAAATATGTTCTTAGTCTCAATTTAAAACCAACCTTACTTTTGAATAACTTAGTTTTTTTTTTTTTTACTGCTTCATGTTTCTTTATATTTTAAGGAATACCAGGAACATTTCAACATTTGCTGTGCAGAGAACCTTGTAAACACAGGTGCACTTCAAAAACTTCTAGTGATGGAGCTGAACACCAAAACCTGAAGTTCAGAAAGAAGAAGAGAACATCTCTGCCCTTCTAAATGTGAGGAAAGTTTCTTCAAAACTCCTCCAAGAGGTCAAAGCTGCAAAGGAGACCTTCATCTGGTTAAAAGTCCTGAGAGTTCAGCTCACCTGACATCGCTGAAAACCAACACCTGCTGCTACGCTTCCAAAATAAAACAAAGGCTTTTTAAAGAGCAACTATTTTATTATTTAAAAAAGCTGTTTCCTTTTATATTTTAACATTAAATGAATGAATCATTGATGTCATGAATCTCCCCTGCACCTACAATCAGTCATCTACTCCAGTACAGTTTAAAATACCAGCTCATTCACCCACTCCTTGCTATTTCATTGACTTACCTCCTGTTTTATCCACACTGAGCTTTCAGACTCGCTGACTAACCCATGCCTGATACACTTGGGACTGTATGGACAGATCCCTAGCTTTTGGACTCTGACTCTTCTCAAAGGAAATCATTTATTTCACCTAGTCAGTGTGTGGTTATCTGCATTTTGGGTCCAATTTATTCATCTGCTTAACAGAGTCAGCCATGAAACAAACACGAAAACAAAATGCAAGAAAAAACAAACAAAAACATCCATTTTATTTATTTATTTTAATGAAATAACATAAACTCAGTTTACATGCAAATTTTGTGCTACGCACTGCACACTGTTTGAGAACTTAACAACCCACTAAATAAATAAGTCTTTCCAAGTGACAAATAGTGCAAACAATTGTACTGCTGTTAAAAAAATAAATAAATAAAATCAACATTCACTTGTACTGCATTTGAGGATAAACATGTTTAAATCAGCAGGAGAAAAATTAGAGCAGGACAAAGAGAAAAAAGAAGAGAAAAGAGAACAGGACGAATGTGAGCAAGCCGCTGAGCCACAACTGCAGCAGGGATGTTTGTTTTTACATGAATATATCTCAAAGGAATTTGTTCTTGGTAATTAACCCTCCTTTACCCAGAACTCAGGAGACGGACCTTTGCTGATGCATGGAGCTGGTTTTGGGAATTTGATGACTGAGGTCAGGCCGGGGAAACTCCCAGCTTTCTGTGGTAATTTTAAGGAGGAAGTTGGTGAAGTGGTGATTTTGTCATGTATGTCGGGGAATTTACTACACAATTGAAATGCACATTACTGAACATGTCAACAAAACTTTTAAACGGTGGTTGAGTCGGTGAAGCTGGTATTATAACAATGCTGCTATACAAGTCAGGTAAAAGTCCCTGAAGCCACACTGGTCTGAGACTCTGTATCACAGTTTACTTTTGTTTCCTGGGGCTCACTGGAAAAGCCAGAAAAGCTCTCTGTCATGGTTACTTTCTAATGCTTTTGTTGTCTGAGTTTTGGTGACTTCACTGTAACCAGGTACAGTTCCTTCTTTAATCAAGATGTTCTGGCCTCCAGCACTGAGTGTAAATCATCAAACACATCAAAATAGCAGATTGTGGCAGTGCAGTACCCCAGGCTTCAAATTTGTGAAAGGTAACTTTCCTGAGGACCGCCCTCATTTTCCATGTGAGTGCACAGAGCAGTGTGGACACACACACACACACACACACACATATATATATATATATATATATATATATATACATACATATTTTTTTTTTTTTTTTTTTTTTTTCCCATTGGACATTGACCATTCATTGTGGCAATCCCTCGCTGGCAAGGAAGATTGGCTTTTGATTAATTTCCAGACAGGATGACTGAACAGACCCAGTCTTGAGGAGCACTGTTTCTTACATCCCCTGCACAGGGTCGCTGCAGGAAGCTTCTGCCGGTCAGGATGTTGCTCACGTTCCTTCCTCTTCTCCTGTGTTGTTTGTCCACATTTTTTCCAGGACTTCCACTGACCTTGTGGATCATTGTTTGCTCGCTGGCTCTGTCCCTCGCTTGTTTGTCTCTGGTCTTCCAGTTCATGGAGCAGTTTTTGAGGTTGTATTTGGGCCAGTGGCCAGAAGTGCCACCCCTGCTGACAGGGATATGGGAGTAATTCTTGGAGTCTGTTGGCTTGACTGTAAAATAGACTTTGCACCATTACATAAGTGCTTGTAACTTTGTAACTGTTAGAAAGGCGTAAGCAGTGTGTCACCCCTCTGAGTCTGGTCTGCTTCAGGGTTCTTCCTCACCTTTTCCTTACCACTGTTGCCTGTGTGCTTGCTCAGAGGGGTTGGTGAGGATAGACCTAACCCACGTGAAGTGCCTTGGGGCAGCTTTGTTGTGATTTGTTGCTATACAAATAAAATGAATCAAACTGCGGTCTGATTTATACATTATCTGTGGTGATGTGATTGCCGAGAATGTCACATCAAACAGAGATCACTTTAGCGGCATTAACCTTTCTAACTGAAGTGATGTGAATCTGATTTGTCTTTTTGACAGATTTCAGCTTTTCGTGTCAATAGCCCATGTTTATGTTTGTGATTTGTTGTATCTGATCTGTCCATTCACACAACAGTCACACTGACAGAGATGTCGTATACGAGGTCTGTCAATAAAGTATAGGTCCTTTTTATTTTTTCAAAAACTATATGGATTTCATTCATATGTTTTTACGTCAGACATGCTTGAACCCTCGTGCGCATGCGTGAGTTTTTCCACGCCTGTCGGTGACGTCATTCGCCTGTGAGCACTCCTTGTGGGAGGAGTCGTCCAGCTCCTCGTCGGAATTCCTTTGTCTGAGAAGTTGCTGAGAGACTGGCGCTTTGTTTGATCAAAATTTTTTCTAAACCTGTGAGACACCTCGAAGTGGACACGGTTCGAAAAATTAAACTGGTTTTCGGTGAAAATTTTAAGGGCTGATGAGAGATTTTGAGGTGATACTGTCGCTTTAAGGACTTCCCACGGTGCGAGACGTCGCGCAGCGCTCTCAGCCGCCATCGTCAGACTGTTTCAAGCTGAAAACCTCCACATTTCAGGCTCTATTGATCCAGGATGTCGTGAGAGAACAGAGAAGTTTCAGAAGAAGTCAGTTTCAGCATTTTATCCGGATATTCCACTGTTAAAGGAGATTTTTTTAATGAAAGACGTGCGGACGGATTGCAGCGTCGGCTCGCAGCCGCTGCGACGCTCTGCCACAGGAAAAACACCTCCGTTGGAAGCCTTAAGGACAAGTTGGAACATGTCCAGCTGTTAAACAATTTCTCATATACTCACTCCACTGAAAGCCATCAAAAGCCACCTGGATTTTACAAATGGTTATCAACACGGAGGTTTTTCCTGTGCCGCCGAACCGCGCCGGCTGCGTCCCGACGCGCGGACCCGTCCGCATGTCTTTCATTAAAAAAATCTGCTTTAACAGTGGAATATCCGGATAAAATGCTGAAACCGACTTCTTCTGAAACTTCTCTGTTCTCTCACGACGTTCTGGATCAATAGAGCCTGAAATGTAGAGGTTTTCAGCTTGAAACAGGCTGATGACGGCGCTTGGGAGCGCTGCGCGACGTCTCACTCCGTGGGAAGTCCTTAAAGCGACAGTATCACCTCAAAATCTCTCCGCAGGCGTTAAAATTTTCACCGAAAACCAGCTTAATTTTTCGAACCGTGTCCACTTCGATGTGTCTCACAGGTTTAGAAAACATTTTGATCAAACAAAGCGCCAGTCTCTCAGCAACTTCTCAGACAAAGGAATTCCGACGAGGGGCTGGACGACTCCTCCCACAAGGAGTGCTCACAGGCGAATGACGTCACCGACAGGCGTGGAAAAACTCACGCATGCGCACGAGGGTTCAAGCATGTCTGACGTAAAAACATATGAATGAAATCCATATAGTTTTTGAAAAAAATAAAAAGGACCTATACTGTATTGACAGCCCTACTCAACAAAAATATAAACGCAACACTTTTGGTTTTGCTCCCATTTTGTATGAGATGAACTCAAAGATCTAAAACTTTTTCCACATATACAATATCACCATTTCCCTCAAATATTGTTCACAAACCAGTCTAAATCTGTGATAGTGAGCACTTCTCCTTTGCTGAGATAATCCATCCCACCTCACAGGTGTGCCATATCAAGATGCTGATTAGACACCATGATTAGTGCACAGGTGTGCCTTAGACTGCCCACAATAAAAGGCCACTCTGAAAGGTGCAGTTTTATCACACAGCACAATGCCACAGATGTTGCAAGATTTGAGGGAGCGTGCAATTGGCATGCTGACAGCAGGAATGTCAACCAGAGCTGTTGCTTGTGTATTGAATGTTCATTTCTCTACCATAAGCCGTCTCCAAAGGCGTTTCAGAGAATCTGGCAGTACATCAAACCAGCCTCACAACTACAGACCACGTGTAACCACACCAGCCCAGGACCTCCACATCCAGCATGTTCACCTCCAAGATCGTCTGAGACCAGCCACTCGGACAGCTGCTGAAACAATCGGTTTGCATAACCAAAGAATTTCTGCACAAACTGTCAGAAACCGTCTCAGGGAAGCTCATCTGCATGCTCGTCGTCCTCATCGGGGTCTCGACCTGACTCCAGTTCGTCGTCGTAACCGACTTGAGTGGGCAAATGCTCACATTCGCTGGCGTTTGGCACGTTGGAGAGGTGTTCTCTTCACGGATGATGCAAAGGAGATGTGTTGCACTGCATGAGGCAAATGGTGGTCACACCAGATACTGACTGGTATCCCCCCCCAATAAAACAAAACTGCACCTTTCAGAGTGGCCTTTTATTGTGGACAGTCTAAGGCACACCTGTGCACTAATCGTGGTGTCTAATCAGCATCTTGATATGGCACACCTGTGAGGTGGGATGGATTATCTCAGCAAAGGAGAAGTGCTCACTATCACAGATTTAGACTGGTTTGTGAACAATATTTGAGGGAAATGGTGATATTGTGTATGTGGAAAAAGTTTTAGATCTTTGAGTTCATCTCATACAAAATGGAAACAAAACCAAAAGTGTTGCGTTTATATTTTTGTTGAGTATATATATATGAATCAGACTGAAATCTGATTAAAGTACATGTGTGAAAGCGAAAAAAAAAATGTCAACTCAGGAAGAAGGGGGGAAGTTCAATCAGATTTGGCATTTTAACACCACCCAAAGAAGATAAGATTTGATTGATCTGAGTGTGTACACGGCAGTCATGTCACTAAGGACCAAATCACACACACAATCACATTTTGAGTGTTTATCCTACCAAAAAGATCAGATCTGTGCATGTTCAGGCCACTTTAGCCAGTAATGTACATGCAGTGTTCATGTCACAAACCTGAAACAATCAGCAACAATTAATCTGTAGCATATAGACTAAATAAATAACTGATCAAGGTCATTTTAACATGTAATGTGAATGCAGCCCATTTCCTTCTGTTTCATGTAACACATATCATCAGCGACCCCAAGTGTAAAAGTAACAGAACTTAGATTGGAGGATTCTCTATGGGCTAAGTTCACATTAGAAGCCGAACTGACTTGAATCAGAATTTTTTCACCTTTACGGTTCAGATTCTTGTGTCCTGTACCTGATTTTCCATGCAGTCGCATCACATTAGATTAGGATATATTGAAAATGCAGACATTTTGGATTTTTCTCTGAAATCTGATCTTTTGAGGCAGACTGTCGACACTCTAGTTACAAGTAACCTGATTTGAATAGTCTGTACAGATATCACAACAATTAGCTCAAGCATCATGAAGTCCAATATGTCTGTCACTTTGGAAATCTGATTAGAATTGAGTGTCAAACCACTTCCACATGTGACTTCAATGAGATATTCAAAAATCATTTGTCAAGAGTTTATTCATTTATTTATTTGTGGTTCAAAATAAATAAAAAAGTGTATATAAAATCTGGATATGGAGATGGATGTAAGATGAGAATCACATCAGTATCAGAACTACAAACCCAAAGGCAAGTCCACCAGAACTGACTGTCACGAGAAACACCATTCCAACCAGTCAGTGGATAATGTAAGTGTAGTATGTCCCCTTCTAAGCTTTAAAACTACAGAGTGTAGGATTTAGTGCCATCTAGTGGTAATGACACTAAATCAAGTTTTCACTTCTTTGTCCTCTACAATTCATATTCCTGTACCTTCTCTTGTGATAAACAATATGTTTGATCCTCCATTTCACAAAAATGAGGGTTATCACATTTCTTATCCTGCACTAGGAACGGGGACAAGATGACCTAACTCAAGTCCAAGTCAAGACCAAGACCTTAAAGGGTTGAGTGTGTGTCAAAAGAAAGTATGTGGAATTTTGGAGCAGTTGAGACAAAGTCAAGACCAAATCTATCTATCTATCTATCTATCTATCTATCTATCTATCTATCTATCTATATAGATAGATAGATAGATAGATAGATAGATAGATAGATAGATAGATAGATAGATAGATAGATAGATAGATAGATAGATAGATAGATAAGTAACTGTCAGTGTGTTAATAATGGCAGTGTACACAGATTTTCATATTCAGAAAGTGTGATATATTTAATTACATTGTTATATAACCTGACTTTATTTTAAAATATCGTGCCTGCCAACATAATGTGAAATAATGTATTTTTTATCATTTGTAATTAATGTTAGATTAATGTTAGTCTTAGACCAAGTCAAGCTTAAGTAGAATTACTTGCAATTCTGAGTTGAAACTGAATAAATGATAAGGTGATCTCTACACTACTAGCAACCAGGAGACAGTGTCTATGGCAGCAGCCACTGATTCTTCTTCTGTTTTCTTCAGTCTCACAGCTGAGCTACAAAATGCAAAAGGCAGCCAAGTATGACCCTGCTGGGCTACTGTAGCAACATGGCAGCCTCCGTGAGGGGGTTTGCTCCCGTGTTACTATGAAGGGCTGATTCTAAACTTATGAACACAACAATTCATTACCCGAGGCCGTCAAATACGGCCATCAGGTATTGTGAAGGCTTTGCGTCCTTCCGTCCGTTCGTCTGTCTGTCTGTCTGTCTGTCTGTCTGTCGGTGCTCAGCATAAGTCCAGTCGTATTACTGCCAGAGTCTTCAAATTTACAGGAAACATTCTTGGGATGCAGACCTTGGACAAGGTCAAAGATGGCTACCCTTGACCTATTTTAAGAGGTATTTTAAGAGGTTAAAATGTCACATTCTGTTTCAATCTGTTCAGTTTTCTTTGTTGTTGTTATTGAGTGGCGGCTTTACAGCCAGTCAGAGTAGAGCTGCACCGTGGCTGGTCTCTCCAAAACCGCATGATTTTGTGTGCTTATCTACATGTTTCTCATATATTATGTAAAAACTAGCAAGAAATAAATACTTCTAAACTTGAAAATGCTGTTTTTGGAACCTAATAACACCTCTGAACTTATTTGCAGGTTATTTCGTTAGCATGGTGACATCACAGACTGGTAGCTAGCTGCAAAACTCTGTTTCGTTTGTGTGTAAATATAACCTCTGTGTCGTATATTATGTAAAAGCTAGTGAGAAATAAACACTTCTAAAACTGAAAATGCTGTTTGTGTAACCTGATAACACCTCTGAACGTATTTGGAAGACATTTCGTTAGCATGGTGACATCACAGACTGGTAGCTAGCTGCAAAACTCTGTTTCGTTTGTATGTAAATATAACCTCTGTGTCATATATTATGTAAAAGCTATTGAGAAATAAACACTTCTAAAACTGAAAATGCTATTTTTGTAACCTGATAACACCTCTGGAGTCATTTACAAGACATTTTGCAGATGTTAGCATGCATGCTAACTTCTGCTAACTCAAAGCTAACTTCCTATGGAGGTAATTTGTCTCATTAGTACCTGCAAATGCACAGAGGGTGATCTACAAATATTCCTTGATTTGCACACTTAAAATGTAAATATTGTTTATGATTGACTGATTGATTGATAGATAGAGGGGCTTTACTGAACATGTACAAATTATACGTAAGTCAAAGAGATCTGAAATAATTAGGCAAGTGCAAATTATAAAGAACACAATGTTAATACGGCCGAGGGTATTTTATTATTGTGTTATATTTTTAATTATATGCTAATAAACAGATGGTTATGAATGCTGCATGCATGCTCCTAAATCCTACACACTGTTGCTTTAATTTACCACCACCTACTTTTTCAAGTGTTTACATTTGATGGCACTTTTGACTGATTATGCAACACCTTTTATAAAAGTTCCTTATCTTAGAACAAGAGGTTCATTGTAACAAGACAAGCCAGATACTGATGGGGACGTCCAAACCGCTGTTAACAGGTTTTCAACAAGCAGAGGCAGAATGAATGACACCTTGCTTTCTTTGTGCACAGCATGTCATACCCAGTGTCCCCTTAAAGACGGTTTTGTCAGATGACTCACTAAAGATAAATGTCAAATCTTTTTGCACATACGTGCACAGCCGCAGTCTGTCTTGGAGGCACAAACTGCTAATAACAGGCCTGTCTGATGACCCCATCACGCCTGTCAACATATTGCACATAAAAAAAAGCCCAGAGAATTACACACCAACCTGTTTCCCTATGAGGCGTATCATCTGTTTACTAGTACATAAAGTATAATGAAGCCGGCCTCCCACTCAGCAGCAGCTCTTGTACTGCTGAGGGAACAGCTTGCAGAGCTGGTGATCAAGCATCATGATTAAGCACCAACTGTGAGAAAACTCTCTGTGTGTTCACTCCAATTCAGCACTGCACTGATTACACTCATCAGAGTCCCCGTATGCTGCAGGCTTCCACAGGCGCACCAACTGCTGATATAGACACACATTTTTGCCAAAATTCTTTAATTATTGGACATATGTGCTGCAATAAAAGAGTCGCTGTTTGAAGAGATGAAAGGAAACAGGCTAATAGGAGCGTAACATCAAATAGTGCTCGTATTTTCACTTTGATTTTTCGACTTCAACCCTCAAGCGACCAAGCTGTTTTAGCGACTAATGTGGTGGGATAATTATAGCATCAAATATAGAAGAACAGGTGACTAGCAAATATGCCAGTACTTTAACACAAATCTCAATGAACTCATCAGTCTTCCTTCCTGATGATCATGAGCTATTTTCATCCTTACTCTGGGCATCAAGAATCAGTCTTAATGCTTGTACAGCTGTAAGGCCCCATAAATAATAATAATAATAATAATAATAATAATAATAATAATAATAATAATAATAATAATAATAATAAAAAAACAGTTGATCATCCTTGACATGAGAAAAAAATGGTGATGGAAACAGGTGCATACAACATCATTTCAAATCCAAAAAAAACGACACATACAGCACCTGCATACCAAGTGAGGAACAGAAAATATCAGATATTTTTTAAATAAATCGTGTTTCCATGAGCTACACGCTAGTAGCATGATAAAAATGCATACTGTGTGTGAGTGACACGAAGCAGCTGACTGGTGTGGTTGTGTGTTCCAGGCCCGTCTCGGTAAACTTTGGCCGCCTACAGCCAAAGCATACTCGCCACTTAGCAGACGTGCCGGGTAGAGGTGGGCGGATGGATCCTAATATCGATACCAACGCTGGTATTGATATTGAATGATCCTCGTGTAAAAAGATCGCTACTCAAGATTTTTTTCTCTCCCTCCTGCACTGACTGCTGAGCACGCAGATTCATCACAGTCTACTCTCTGTAAGAGCAGCACTGCGCTGTGTCACACAACATGGAGCAGCGCACCCTTGTATTGTGGTTTGTCAGCCCTCTACCTCAGGAGATTTTGTTTTAAGTTGTGTTGAGTGATATTTTTTTAAACAAAAATGTTGATTGTGATAATAAAGTATTTTGTTGTCACGTACAATGTTTGGCGAAATTCTATCTGAGGTCTTTTGGATCCTTTGGATCGCCAATATCGATATCGATACCGATATTGGCGATATTGGGCCTGTATTTACTTGGTATCGGACCAATACCAAAATTCCCGGTATCGCCCACCTCTAGTGCCGGGTCTTGCACCAGCTGTACCACTGTGAATAAAGTTCACAAAAAAAAAAAAAAAATTGATGTGGGCTGATTTCGGCATGCGGGCGGGGATGATAAACAAATGTTTTGTTTTATTATGGGGCCTAAATCTTGCTATGCTAGGTCTATTGGCCATGCTTCTGTGCAAAAAAAACAAAATATAATGATTAGAGTTGGCAAATTACAATGCTATCTGAAGCTATAATGTCAAAAATCTCATAGATCTTCCCGGGGGGGTCATAAGTGACCCCCGCACAAGTTTGGATTATACTTGCCACACAGACTGGTTGATCCTTGCAAAATTCTATGACCAAATGCAAGACAAATAGATTGACAAATTCATGGTAGGAAACTTTTTTCAAATTAAAATTAGACAAAATGGTACACAAAAATATATGCCCAGGCTCATAAATGACCCCATTCGGTCGCTTGAGGGTTAAGAGACTTTTTTCTTGTGATGGACCAATGAATTTGCAGGAATGTCACCGTGGAATGCGATACTACTTGGTGCCTGTGAATGCTGCTGGGACGCACTGAAGAAGTTTTCAGCAGAAAAAGAAAATTGGGAGAGTTCAGGAAGTGTGGACGTCAGGCTCTTGATGCCATTTTGAAGAGTGGATGCATTTTGTAAGAAGCAGTTTTTACACCAAAAGTTGGAGCTTTTTTTTTTTTACTTTTGGTGACGGCTGGACTGTGAATGGACAGAAGCTGTGACAGGAAAGTGATGGAGTACGAAGTGTGCTGTGGATGGGGAGGGTCCACTAGTCCTAACCTCTTTATATTATATGAGGGTGTATATTACAAACCCAAACTGATTTTAAAGTTCACAAATAAATGTAATACTTTCAAATAGTTAGCAAACCAGATCCAATTTTGTTCATTTTACAGAAATAAAAGATGATTCTGTTGACACACACCATTAATCACCTTTAATAGTACCATTGTCTATAAATATGTTGAATTGAAAATCAACATGTAGTAGTAATTTACCATAATGAAATGGTTTTGTTTTGCTTTTTTGTTGTTTTTAAATTGTCGCACTTTTGTAACATTACTTAACCTACTTTAGTGCAACATACAGTCTACCATAAATGTAAAAACAACTTCAACATGCTCTCTTTATAATAGGACTAGTGGAACCTAGGATTAATGGATTCTAGGACTAGTGGGAAGTTCCCAGATGGGGGAAGGCGTGAATGGTAAAGAGTGGAATAGGGGGAATAAATGGAAGAAAAACCAGAATGAGCATATTGAGGAGGAAAATGTTGAGTCAAATGTGATGGAAAAGAAAGAGAAGGTGTTTATTTCACTGGGGGAGCTACTTTTGATGAATGGAGTCCTGTACAACTACCAAAGTGGTACACAAAGAAACTGGGGAGGTTAGGAGTGAGGGAAATTTAAGGAATGGGTGATTGCTTGTGGAGTGCAGGGATGAAGAACAGCAGAAGAAAGCAGTCAGGATGAATACAATGAATGGTCAGCGTGCGGCATCTACTACAGCCCACATCAAAAAATTATCAGAGGAGTAATAACAGCAATTCCTGTGAAAGAATCTGTGGTAAAGAACAGTGGAAACATCAGTGTGTGAGAAGCCAAACAATTAAAAACAAAAAAAAGAATGGAATTGTGTGTGACAGCCTCTCAAGTTTACTCACATTTGAGGAAGAAAGACCTCCAGAGAAAGTGTTTATAGGGTATATCAAGGCGTACCTCCCCCTCCAAGGTGGTTCAGCTGCTAAAGATTTGGGCACGTGGCAGTGGTACGTAAAGGAAAATTAAGGTGCCGTAAATGCAGTTTCAATTTTTCAATTTATTTTCATTTATATAGTGCCAAATCACAACAAAATTGCCTCAAGGCGCTTCAATGCAGTGGAGAACATATGGGGGCCGGGGGCCAGGGGGGTCCACCATGCACCCCCCAACCCCCAGATGAATTTTCACGGGTGACAAATTGTTCCCTAGGGTTTACAGAATGAGAAGAATATTTGTTTCCAGGAATAAACTCATTCCCACTATGTTGTCATTTCCATGGCAACCTTTATTCTTTCAAATAGTAGTGGCTACAGACTTTAAATCACTCATATCTTGCTCATTTCTTAAGCTAAACTGACAAAAGTGGCACCAAAATGAAGCAGATGCATCGTTTTTTATCATACTCTATCAGTATTCTAATTAGCCCATTTGCATATTTATGCATATTTGTTATAATTTTTGGGGGGAGGGGGGAGTTCAAATTTTGTACAAAATCCAATTTCCATCATTTCTGAGGCCTGTTGCAATGACAAGGTTTATACTGTAGACAAAAATGCTCCAATGTCCTCACTGAGATAGGAATATGATGATTAAGCTAATTATATGCCTGTAAGTGAGTGAATTTCAGATAATATTCCATAATACTGTTTTTATGGCAACCATTAAGTAAAAGTAAGTAAACCATCTCTGACAGTTTTAAGGATACAATACTAAGCATTGTACTAAACTAGAGAAGAGATATTGGGTTCTAATTTGAGGCATAGGTATGTTGATTGTGTCATTTGCATACTCATGAATATTCATGTAAAAAATAAAAACAAACACAAAATCCACATTTATTAAATATCTATATATGGAATTTTGTTAAAATTTTCCACAAATATGAACTTACAAATATGAACTTTCTGTCCTACATTTTTATTACATTGGCAGATTTTTCTAGTGCCCCTTGAGACAGTTCTCTCTCCCTTAATACTTATAACATTTCCTTATCCTCAGCCTTGTCTGACTCTCCCCTAGTCACTCATGAGACAACTCTTAAATCCCACTATTACTTATGAGACAACACATCCTCCTCAGTCCTCAGTCACATTTACTTCTCCAAATTACTGATGAGACAACTCTTTCTTCAACGATCACTCACTGTCACAATCACACATCACTTCAGTTCTCTCTATGACTTCTTCATCCTCTTTAGTACTTTCCTCATCCAACGTTTCCTGAAGTATGCCAACCACTGATGATGGAAGAATATCTCCTTGTATCCACAGTGGTTCAATCATTCCATTCACCCAGTGTCCAGCCATGATCTTCTGATGGGGTTGGAACATCTGGCTGTTCGATGTAGGCATTCTTCCAAAGTGACACTTAATAAGTCACATGCCTGATGTGTTGAATCAGTTTCTGCAAGGAGGAAGGTTGCCATGTCGACATTGCGTAAGGCATCAGTAGGCTTGTCGTCACACTTCTCCTTAATCCCAAACGGCCTTAGATATACTTTATTGATCTCACAGTGGAGAAATTCTGTTTACACTCCAGTTACCTCAGACAGCAATTAGTCCATAATTATTACTTGTTTACCATAATAACGGCACACATCAGAATTAAAGGCAACACATACACATTTGACGTTGTTTATGTGCACTTATTTTGAAGAAGTCCGTTATCTGAATTGAGGCAAGTGGGTGAAGGTCACGCAGCAACCCTGAGATGTGCCGCCATCAGCTTGGGGGGGAGTGACGGGGGCTGCAGCTAAAACTGCACCGCCTCCACCAAAGGGGGAAGGAATAACGTTTAGCAGGTGCCGGAAAGGGTGGGGGGGGGGGGGGGGGGGGGTTGTGTTGATGGGGGAAGGAGGGGGTGGGGGAGAGAATGGAGCATGCTTCAGTCCTGTGAAAAGTAGTTTATTGTCTTTGTGAGATGAGATAAGAAACAGCCAATGTTCCCCAGGCCGAAACAAATCCCTCTGGAGGAAAAACAGTCGGGCAATTTGACCTTCAGGCTTGAAAAACACTTTTAAACAGTTCCACTTGCACAACCAAATCCCAATTATGAATTAAGAATATTCACCGGCCTCTGCAATCTTCAGCTTCAACTTAGCTCATTGACTGAACTGAACCTGTGGTTTCTCTGACTCGACTAGTAGTTCAACTGCAATGTTTCCCTGTTGCCTGTATTCAGCTACCTTATTCTTTGATGACTTGATTTTTACTGCCTTTCCCGTACGCTCCATTGTCTTTAGAATAAGCATCTTCACAGGTTCAAAGAATGTGTCATTTGCTTCTAATCTAGCTTTAATGAAGGCTTCCTTAGCTTCCTTTCCTTGAGTTTCAGCCATGAGAATATCACTCTTGTTGGCACCGGGCACTTGAGCTCCAGTGGATATACAACTCGTCACTTAGACTCATATAATTAGCTTAATCGTCATATTCCTATCTCAACAAGGACACTGGAGCATATTTGTCTACAATGGAAAACTTCTTGTCATTGCAACAGACTTCAGAAATGATGGTAATTGGATTGTGTAAAAAAAAAAATTGCACCCAAAAATAACATGCTAACGAATATGCATACATATGCAAATGAGCTGATTAGCATACTGATATAGTATGATAAAGGACAATACATTGGTTTCATTTTGGTACCACGTTTGTCAATTTATCTTAAGAAATGAGCAAGATATGAGTGATTTAAAGTTTGTACCCACTACTATTTGAAAGAATAAAGGTTGCCATGGAAATGGTAACATTGTATATAGTGGGAATGAGTTTATTCAAGGAAACAAAAATTCTGTAGACACTAGGGAACAATTTGGCACCCGTGAAAATGAAGTATGGTGAGTGTGGAGGTGGCAAAGCAAAAAAAAATGTTGTTATTGTGGAGGGGAGCATAATGCTGGTGGATGCAGGGTTTACAAAAGAACGCAAGAGGTCCAGAGAATTAAAGTGATGCAAGGACTTTCACATACGGAAGCTGTCAGGAAAGCACCAAAACCGCCAGAGATGGTGACAACCAAAGAAAAGACTAAAAGCATCAGTGTGTGTATGACATGTGACAAAAGAAGAAACACTGATAGTGAGGTATGGGGACTTTCTGCTTATCATGATAGATATTATTAATTGCTCAGGCCAGACTACTAGCAGAACGGAAATAATTTAAATAATTGTGAAGTCTGCAGAGAAACTTTTGGATAAGGAAGGGCCACAATAGAAAAATGTTAGAGACACTCACTCCACAGGAATCACAACAACAACCCCATGCACAGGATCCTCCTAATGGTTTTAATAATGCCCAAGTGAAATGCAAGGAGTTTAAGGGTGATTCTTAGACTACGGGCACTTATTATGTCCTTTGATCATATTGTATGAAAAACAGAAAAAAGGGGAAATTTCACACTTTTATAGTTATCTTTACAATGAAAGTGTGTTAAGAAATTTGTTCTAGTAGTCTATGATGACTTATATTGCCGTTTTGTGCTTGTCCCACACCCAGACTTTTGAGCTTCAATGATAAAAATGAATGGTAAAAAAAAAACTTTTTTCTAATGTTTTAAAATATCTCTGAATAAAATATCAGTAAAATAATCAAAACATAACTGGGGTATTCAATGTCATACAACTGTTGTGATTTTTTAAACAAAATGTAGTTGTCCCACACTATTGCTGTAATTTCCACCACAACACTGTAATGTCCCTTTAAACAGTTTGTATGAAAGATTGTTTGGGTAGTTTCTATGGAGATAAACAGTGACATCAGAGCACATGTATATTGCACCAAATCACAACAAACAGTTGCCCCAAGGAGCTTTATATTGTAAGGCAATGGTGTGGTGGAAATTACATTTACAAGGCCAATAGTGCCCATAGTTAAAGAATCACCCTTAAGTGGAAATGATCAGGAGTTTAAGAATTATATGGAAGATGTTGTGTGGGCCGCTGAAGAGGAGGTACGGCTGGCCCACCACCAGAGGGCACCCTGCCTGAAGTGCGGGCTTCAGGCACGAGAGGGCGCTACCGCCTCACAGGAACAGCCGGGGGTGACAGCTGTCATTCATCAACTCCTGACAGCTGTCACCTATTACCATCTCATCAACCACTCCATAAAGGCCGGATGACATCTCCACCCCGCTGCCGAGATATCACCTACCATTGGAGGTAATAATCCTCAGCCATTTCTGTGCTGTATCGCACACCAACAGTTTTGTCTGTCTATTACAGGAGTACCTGATTACTTGTGTCAGCTGGAGGCTGAGCTGGTCGGTGACGGCAGGGTGACTGATCGCACCCTTCACGATCAGTGAGACAAGTGTCTGTTTCAGGTTCTGTAAAAGAACTGTGTGTTTCGTAATTGCGGAGGTGGAGGAGTAATTCCCACTTGGATTGCTGACTGTTACTGGGTGTGCACACACCCACACCTCACTGTTTCTGTTTCCTGCCAGCAGTACCAGATCCGACAGCCGGAGACGGTGGCCACCTGGGGACTCGGGACTTGGCGGCTCCAGTATCTTCCGGGTTCAGTGGCAGTGGAAATCGTGTGGGATTCGGTTCCTGTCTGGACAGACGTCTTCTATCCTCGAGCCTGCCCACACATCACCTCTGTGGATTGACTACATATAAATTCCGTATTCGTCTGTATTTTGTTGTGCACATTCACAACAGTAAAGTGTTGTATTTTGGCTCATTCATTTGTCCATTCATTTACGCCCCCTGTTGTGGGTCCGTGTTATTACACTTTCACAACAGAAGAGTTTAATAACAACCCTAGTATTATTTGTGTCCAAGACTTGACTTTATATAATGGGATATAATGCAGTAAGGAAGGACATGTAAAATGGTAAAGGTGGATGAGTCATAACATTTACAGAAAAAAGAGGGCTTCAATATAGAGAAGGAAAGAGCGGAGATGCTATGGAATACAGCATTGTGGAGGTTTGGTTGAATGAAGGTAAGATAAAAAATATAAACTTTTACAACCCATGTAGGCAACTCAGCCAGTTAGAAGAAATATGGAAGAATCTAGAAGGTAAAACGATTTGGTGTGGTGATCTTAATGGGCACAGTACATTGTCGGGTGATAGGGATGATATAAATGGGCAGGTTTTGGAGAAACTTATAGAGGAGGAAGAATGAATCTGTCTTAATGATGGATCTGGCACTAGACTAGATGTTACAAAGGGAACAGAATCAACAAATAGATTTAATTATAGGCACTAGAACCGTTGCTGATAAGTGTGAATGAGAAGTATTAAAAGAAAATACAATAGGAAGTGATCACTAACCTATTAAATTATAAATGGCGTGGAGCTAGAGCAGGAACTGGACGATAAAGAGCTGAGATGGATTTTAGAAAAAGCTGATTTTAGAAAAATCAGTGATGAATCTCTATCTTTTCTTGAGGGTGATGAAACCACTGAGGATTTATTTGATATCAGCACAAGTGTATAGTTGGTGCAGCGGGTATGGCAATTCCAAAAACTAAGCCTAAATACTTAAATAAAATAGTGCCATGGTCATCAAGGGAGTGTAAGGAAGTAATAAAGAAAGAAATAGAGCATTTCGAATTTTAAAAAGGATACATAATTTTCCAAATTCAATTGAGAACAAGAACACTCATGTAGTTGTGCAGAAAACTATAAGGAAAGCAAAAAATATTGGAAGAAGGTTTGTGACTGTTGGTCAAACCACTCCAATAGAGAGGATTTGGGGTATGATTAAAAATGGAAAAGGAAATGGAAAGGAATATGGACGCCCAGTGTTGATTAATGGCAAAGAAGTATTAGTATTACTAATAGTAGGTACTAACACAAACATGAGTAAAGTTACATGGTTCTGAAAATTTAAGTAATAAGGAAAAGGAAAGAAGATATGAAACAGTTCCAAGGAGTCTGTTTGTAACTGACATTGGAACTAGGGAAGAAAATAATATTAATATATTATTTACTATAACAGAATTGAATAATGCAGTGGGAAGATTAAGGAAATCATCACCAGGAAATAATTCAGTCTGTTAAATAAAATGGACTGCATTTATACGTATATATCAGGACTGGTTCCACAGAAAAGCTGGACACAAATGCAGGACTTGATAACAGAGCTCTGTGAGTAAAAACAGTTTACTGGAGCAGTAAACAGGGTCCGGTACACAAAAAGGCAGTCCAACAAGAGCAGAAATACTTGGAACATCAGGCTTAGACGTGGTCGATAATACAGGTAGGTGGTCATTACACATGAGAGGCAAGCAGGTCAGGAATACACAAAAACAGAGCTTGAGAGAAGGCACAAGGCACATCAATCTGGCGAAGGAATAAGGCAAACAGAGGAGCTTAAATACAACCAGGTGATGAGGTGCTGATTGGAAGCAGGTGTGCATGGAATGCACCAGAAAGGGGGTGTGGCCAGAGAGAGGAAAACACCCACCACCAAGAGCCAGCAGAGACAGACAAGAGAGAAAGGGACAGACAGACCCAAATGGGAAAAACCCTCACAAGAAAAGCAGGCGAACAATAAAAAAGCAACCAAAACACCACAATAGCTCACATCCTGACAATATAGCACTTTTCCATCTGCATCAGACGCTCAAAGTGCTTTACAATTATGCCTCACATTCACCCCGATGTCAGGGTGCTGCCATACAAGGCGCTCACTACACACCGGGAGCAATAGGGGATTAAAGACCTTGCCCAATGGCCCTTAGTGATTTTACAGTCAGGCAGGGATTTAAATCCATGATCTTCTGGACTCAAGCCCAACACCTTAACCACTAGACCAGGGGTGGCCAAGTTCGGTCCTCGAGAGCCACCTTCCTGACACTCTTAGTTGTCGCCCTGCTCCAACACACCTGAATCCAATGAAAGACTCGTTAGCAGACTTTTAATGAGTCTTTCATTGGATTCAGGTGTGTTGGAGCAGGGCGACAACTAAGAGTGGCAGGAAGGTGGCTCTCGAGGACCGAACTTGGCCACCCCTGCACTAGACCATCACCTCCCCCAAAACTGGACTGGACAATAAAACATACGGTGATAGATATGGGGGCGTGTACACTAAAATGAGTCCCACTGTGATATACCCAGCTGTGTCAACCTTGGTTACTTGGTGAAATAAATATATAACCCCAATTCCAATGAAGTTGGGACATTGTGTAAAATGTAAATAAAACAGAATACAATGATTTTCAAATCCTCTTCAACCTGTATTCAATTGAATACACCACAAAGACAAGATATTTAATGTTCAAACTGATAGACTTTTTTGTTTTTGTAAAAATATTTGCTCATTTTGAAATGGATGCCTGCAACACATTTCAAAAAAGTTGGGACTGGGCAACAAAAGATTGAGAAAGTTGACGAATGCTCAAAGAACACCTAATTGGAAACAGGTGAGTGTCATGATTGAGTATAAAAGGAGCATCCCCAAAATGCTCAGCTGTTCACAAGCAAAGATGGAGCGAGGGTCAACACTTTGTGAACAACTGCATCAAAAAATAGTCCAACAGTTTTAAAACAATGTTTCTCAAGGTTCATTTGCAAGGAATTTTGGGATTCCATCATCTACAGTCCATAATATAATCAGAACTTTCTACACGTAAGCAGCAAGGCCAAAAAACAACATTGAATGCCTGTGACCTTTGATCCCTAAAGGATCTTACCGCGTGGGCTCAGGGACACTTCAGAAAACCATTGTCAGTTAACACAGTTCGTCGCTACATCTACAAGTGCAAGTTAAAACTCTACCATGCAAAGTGAAAGCCATATATCAACAACATCCAGAAACGCCACTGCCTTCTTTGGGCCCGAGCTCATTTGAAATGAACAGACGCAAAGTGGAAAAGTGTGCTGTGGTCTGATGAGTCCACATTTCAAATTGTTTTTGGAAATCATGGACGTCATGTCCTCCAGACAAAAGAGGAAAACGACCATCCAGATTATTACCAGCGCAAAGTTCAAAAGCCAGCATCTGTGATGGTATGGGGGTGTGTTAGTGCCCATGGCATAGACAACTTACACATCTGTGATGGCACCATCAATGCTGAAAGGTGCATCCAGGTTTTGGAGCAACACATGCTGCCATCCAAGCAACGTCTTTTTCAGGGACGTTCCTTCTTATTTCAACAAGACAATGCCAAGCCACATTCTGCACGTGTTACAACAGCGTGGCTTCATAATAAAAGAGTGCGGGTACTAGACTGGCCTGCCTGCAGTCCAGACCTGTCACCCATTGAAAATGTGTGGCGTATTATGAAGCGCAAAATACGACAACAGAGACCCCGGACTGTTGAACAACTGAAGTCGTACAACAAGCAAGAATGGGAAAGAATTCCACCTACAAAGCTTCAACAATTAGTGTCCTCAGTTCCCAAACGTTTATTGTGTGTTGTTAGAAGGAAAGGTGATGTAACACAGTGGTAAACATACCACTGTCCCAGCTTTTTTGAAACATGTTGCAGGCATCCATTTCAAAATGAGCAGATATTTGCAAAAAAGCAATAAAGTTTATCCATTTGAACATTAAATATCTTGTCTTTGTGGTGTATTCAGTTGAATATAAGTTGAAGAGGTGTTGTGAAAGTGTAGTGACACGGACCCACAACAGGGGGCGTAAATGAACGGACAATGAAAGAGTCAAATATGAACACTTTACTGTTGTGAAAAGCACAACCAAACACAGCAGATAACAGAATATGTACAATAGTCAATTAGCAAAGGTGACGTGTGGGCAGGCTCGAGGATAGAGGACTTCTGTCCTGAGAAGAACCGGAACCACACGATTTCCTCCGCCACCGAACCTGGAGAATACTGGAGCCGCCAAATCCCGAACACCCCAGGTGGCCACTGTCTCCGCGTGTCGGATCTGGTACTGCTGGCGAGGAGCAGAGACAATCAGATGTGGGTGTGTGAACACCCAGTAACAACAACGGTGGGAATTCCACCTCCACCTCTAACACACACTCGTGCAGTGTCTGAGTAACCACTTATCTGGATATGCAGGCTGAGAAGGTTACCTCCTAAGGTAGACGATATCTCGGCAACAAGGTGGAGATGACGTCCGGTATTTATGGAGTGGGATGATGAAGTGTAGATGGGTGACAGCTGTCAAGAGATAATGAGTGACAGCTGTCACCCCCGGCTGTGGCCGTGGCGGCAGCGCCCTCTCGTGCCTGAAGCCCACACTTCAGGCAGGGCGCCCTCTGGTGGTGGGCCAGCAGTACCTCCTCTTCTGGCGGCCCACACAACAGGACCCCCCCCCCTCAACGGGTGCCTCCTGGTGCCCGACCAGGCTTGTCCGGGTGACGGCGGTAGAAATCGGCCAGGAGGGCCGGGTCCAGGATGAAGCTCCTCTTCACCCAGGAGCGTTCTTCGGGTCCACACCCCTCCCAGTCCACCAAATACTGGAACCCCCGGCCCATCCTACGGACGTCCAGGAGCCGGCGTACTGTCCAAGCCGGCTCCCCGTCGATGATCCGGGCAGGAGGCGGCACCGGTCCGGGAGCACAGAGGGGTGAGGTGTGGTGGGGTTTGATTCTTGACACGTGAAAAACCGGGTGGATCCGCAGTGAAGCTGGGAGTCGGAGCTTCACTGCGGCAGGACTGAGGATTTTGAGGATTTCATACGGTCCAATGTACCTGTCCTTGAGCTTTGGAGAGTCCACCTGGAGGGGGATGTCCTTTGTGGATAGCCACACCTCCTGCCCAGGCTGGTAAGCAGGGGCCGGGGACCGCAGGCGGTCTGCATGGGTCTTCGCCCTCGTCCGGGCCTTTAACAAGGCAGAACGGGCGGAGCGCCACACCCGACGGCACTTCCGCAGGTGGGCCTGGACCGAGGGCACACCGACCTCTCCCTCCACCACGGGAAACAATGGGGGCTGATACCCCAAACACTCCTCAAATGGGGAGAGGCCGGTGGCAGAGGACACCTGGCAGTTATGTGCGTACTCGATCCAGGCCAGATGTTCACTCCAGGCCGTCGGGTGGGCGGACGTCACACAGCGCAGGGCTTGCTCCAATTCCTGATTGGCCCGTTCTGCCTGTCCATTGGTCTGCGGGTGATACCCGGACGAGAGGCTCACAGTGGCCCCCAGTTCCCGGCAGAAGCTCCTCCAGACATGTGAGGAAAACTGGGGACCATGATCAGAGACGATGTCAGTAGGTATCCCATGCAGACGGACGACGTGGTGGACCAGGAGGTTTGCAGTCTCCTGGGCCGTGGGGAGCTTCGGGATGGCCACGAAGTGGGCCGCCTTGGAGAACCGGTCCACTATCGTGAAGATGGTTGTCATGCCCTGGGACGGCAGGAGGCCCGTGACAAAATCCAGACCGATGTGGGACCAGGGGGGATGAGGCACAGGAAGTGGCTGAAGAAGTCCCTGTGCCTTCTGGTGGTCTGCCTTGCCCCTGGCACAGGTGGTGCAGGCCTGGATATATTCCCGGACGTCGGCCTCCAGGGACGCCCACCAGAAGCGCTGCCGGACCACTGCCACGGTCCTTCGCACCCCTGGATGACAGGAGAGCTTAGAACCGTGACAGAAATCCAAGACAGCAGCTCTTGCCTCTGGTGGGACGTAGAGTCTGTTCTTCGGCCCTGTTCCGGGGTCCGGGCTCCGTGCCAGGGCCTCCCGGACGGTCTTCTCCACATCCCAGGTGAGGGTGGCCACGATAGTGGACTCCGGAATGATGGGCTCCGGTGGATCCGACAGCTCAGTCTTGACTTCATCTTCATGCACCCGGGACAAGGCATCCGATCTCTGGTTCTTGGTCCCGGGGCGGTAGGTGATCCGGAAGTCAAAACGCCCGAAGAACAGTGACCAGCGGGCTTGCCTGGGGTTCAGCCGCCTGGCGGTCCTGATATACTCCAGGTTCCGATGGTCAGTGAAAACCGTGAACGGCACAGACGCTCCCTCCAACAGGTGTCTCCACTCCTCAAGAGCCTCTTTCACCGCAAGGAGTTCTCGATTGCCGACGTCATAGTTCTGTTCAGCTGGGGTCAACCTGCGGGAAAAATAGGCACACGGGTGAAGGACCTTATCGGTCTCTCCGCTCTGGGATAGCACGGCTCCTATCCCTGAGTCAGAGAACCGTCGTTTCAACTCCTTGAATGCGGCTTCGCACCAATCCGACCAGGTGAAGGGGACTTTAGGAGAGGTCAGGGCTGTCAGGGGGCTAACTACCTGGCTATAGCCCTTTATGAACCTCCTGTAGAAATTTGCAAAGCCGAGGAACTATTGCAGCTTCCTCCGGCTTGTAGGTTGGGGCCAATCTCTCACCGCCGCAACCTTGGCCGGATCAGGGGCGATGGAGTTAGAGGAGATGATAAACCCCAGGAAGGACAAAGAAGTGCGGTGAAACTCAAACTTCTTGCCCTTCACAAACAGCCGGTTCTCCAACAACCGCTGCAGGACCTGATGTACATGCTGGACATGAGTCTCAGGGTCCGGGGAAAAGATGAGAATATCGTCCAGATATACGAAGACGAATCGGTGCAGGAAGTCCCGCAAGACATCGTTTACCAAAGCTTGGAACGTTGCGGGGGCGTTAGTGAGGCTGAACGGCATGACCAGGTACTCAAAGTGACCTAACGGGGTGTTAAATGCCGTCTTCCATTCGTCTCCCTTCCGGACCCGAACCAGGTGATACGCATTCCGAAGATCCAATTTTGTAAAGATTTTGGCTCCATGCAGGGGGGTGAACACGGAATACAACAAGGGCAATGGGTATCGATTGCGAACCGTAATCTCATTCAGCCCCCTGTAATCGATGCATGGACGGAGTCCGCCATCTTTCTTGCCCACAAAAAAGAAACCTGCACCCATCGGGGAGGTGGAATTTCGGATCAACCCGGCAGCTAATGAGTCCCGGATGTAGGTCTCCATTGATTCGCGTTCAGGTCGTGAGAGGTTGTACAGCCTGCTGGACGGGAACTCCACGCCTGGTATCAAATCAATGGCACAATCGTACGGACGGTGCGGAGGAAGGGTGAGTGCCAGATCCTTGCTGAAGACGTCAGCAAGATCGTGGTACTCAACCGGCACCGCTGTCAGATTGGGAGGGACTTTGACCTCCTCCTTAGCCTGTAAACCGGGAGGAACCGCGGATCCTAAACACACCCAATGGCAGGTTTCGCTCCACTGAACCAGCACCCCAGACGGCCAATCAATCCGGGGATTGTGTTTCAACATCCAAGGGAAGCCCAAAATCACGCGGGAGGTAGAAGGAGTCACAAAAAACTTGATCTCCTCCCGATGATTCCCAGACACTACCAGAGTTACTGGTTGTGTCTTGTGCGTGATTCAAGGGAGAAGGGTGCCATCTAGTGCCCGCACCTGCAATGGTGAAGGAAGCGCCACCAGAGGGAGCCCTGCTTCCCTAGCCCATCTACTATCCAGCAGATTCACTTCTGACCCCGTGTCCACCAGTGCTGGGGCTTGAAGGGTTAAATCCCCACTCAGGATTGTAACTGGGAGTCGTGTGGCAATACGTGTGTGTCCCACGTGCATGTTATGACCCCCCTTTAGCCCAGTCTCTAAAGGCGAGTGTTGTCGTTTTGGCCGTTTGGGGCAGTTTCTCTGTATATGCTCCTTTGAGCTGCAGAAAAAGCACTCCCCGTGGACCAGCCTCCTCATTCTGTCATTTGATCTTATATTGGCCCTGCGCGTTTCCCTAGCAACACCAGCAGGGGGTGCTGTTGCCCCACGGAGCGCTGCGGCTGTGGAGCGTGGGGAGGGCGGAACCTTTTCAGACCCGGAAGGGAGAGGGACGGCGCGTGCCCGGCCACGTCCTTTGTCTCGCTCCCGACGGCGTTCCTCTAACCGATTGTCTAACCGTATAACGAGATCAATAAGTCCATCCAAATCCCGCGGTTCGTCCTTGGCCACCAGGTGCTCCTTCGGGACCGACAACAGTCCGTTTATGAAGGCGGCGCGGAGCGCAGCGTTATTCCAGCTGGACCTCGCAGCCACAATGCGGAAGTCGACTGCATAAGCGGCTGCGCGCCGGCGTCCCTGTCTCATTGACAGCAGCACAGTTGAAGCGGTCTCTCCCCTGTTAGGGTGGTCAAACACGGTTTTGAACTCCCTCACAAACCCAGTGTACGTATGAAGGAGCCGTGAATTTTGCTCCCAAAGCGCCGTAGCCCAAGCGCGTGTCTCTCCTCGAAGCAGATTAATTACATAAGCTACTTTACTAGCATCAGACGCGTACATGACGGGACGTTGTGCAAAGACGAGCGAACACTGCATGACAAAATCCGCGCACGTCTCCACACAACCTCTGTACGGCTCTGGGGGGCTTATGTATGCTTCAGGGGATGGTGGGAGGGGTTGTTGAACGACCAGTGGAATGTTTATATCCTGCACAGGGTCGGCAGGAGGAGGAGCTGCAGCAGCACCCTGAGCGCTCGCTGCCACCTGTGCGGAGAGAGCCTCCACCCTGCGGTTCAGGAGGATGTTTTGCTCGGTCATCTGATCCAACCGAGCCGTAAAGGCGGTGAGGATGTGCTGCAACTCACCAATCACGCCTCCTGCAGACGCCTGTGCACCCTGCTCCCCCATTGGCCGTTCAATGGCTGGGTGACGCCCCTCGGAGTCCATGACGCTGGCCGAGATATCCTGTTGTGAAAATGTAGTGACACGAACCCACAACAGGGGGCGTAAATGAACGGACAATGAAAGAGTCAAATATGAACACTTTACTGTTGTGAAAAGCACAACCAAACACAACAGATTACAGAATATGTACAATAGTCAATTAGCAAAGGTGACGTGTGGGCAGGCTCGAGGATAGAGGACGTCTGTCCTAAGAAGAACCGGAACCACATGATTTCCTCCGCCACCGAACCTGGAGAATACTGGAGCCGCCAAATCCCGAACACCCCAGGTGGCCACTGTCTCCGCGTGTCGGATCTGGTACTGCTGGCGAGGAGCAGAGACAATCAGATGTGGGTGTGTGAACACCCAGTAACAACAACGGTGGGAATTCCACCTCCACCTCTAACACACACTCGTGTAGTGTCTGAGTAACCACTTATCTGGATATGCAGGCTGAGAAGGTTACCTCCTAAGGTAGACGATATCTCGGCAACGAGGTGGAGATGACGTCCGGTCTTTATGGAGTGGGATGATGAAGTGTAGATGGGTGACAGCTGTCAAGAGATAATGAGTGACAGCTGTCACCCCCGGCTGTGTCCGTGGCGGCAGCGCCCTCTCGTGCCTGAAGCCCGCACTTCAGGCAGGGCGCCCTCTGGTGGTGGGCCAGCAGTACCTCCTCTTCTGGCGGCCCACACAACAAGAGGATTTGCAAATCATAGTATTCGTTTTATTTACATTTTACACAACGTCTCGACTTCATTGGACTTGGGGTTGTAGATCTCGGGTTACTTGAGTTAATGATTACTTAAAAAGCACAGATAAGCTGGTGGGAGTGGCACATATTTTCCTTGAGATGGGTCTTGCAATAGTTAAAAGAATTACAGATGATTTGGTTGTATACATCGCTGAGTTTATAGCTATATGGTTAGCACTGATTATGGATAGAGAGTAATAGATGTATGCATGCAGTGATTGCCACAGTCTAGTTTGGCTGTAGCCAACCTCCAGACTTCCCACTCTGAATCAAGGAAGGATATTTTAATAGAATTTTTTTACAGTTAGTCAATAATCTTAAAAGGTCGGGTATAGACATAACATTCCTGTGGGTACCAGCTCATTTTGTAGAGGATGGGAATGGGTTGGCGGAAAAGTACGTGAAAATGAAATTGAAATTGACATAGTAACATAGTTGCTATGTTACTATCAGTGTTGCCACAGTTACTTTGAAAAAGTAATCCAATTACTGATTACTGATTACTCCTTGAAAAAGTAACTTAGTTACTTTACTGATTACTCAATTGTAAAAGTAACTAAGTTAGATTACTAGTTACTTTTTTAGTTACTTTTCCCAGCTGCCGAAAACAACCCTCTGCCACCTCAACATGACAATACCTGTTTTGCCAAAACTCACTTTATAGTCACCCTTTCTTGACTTCAATGAAAATAAATACTTGTTTTATAAAAAGTAAAATAAAGACCTCTTTCTTGACCTCATATTTAACTGTTGACAGCACTGTAACAGTAAAACTTGCAATTTCGAACCTACATTGTTTATAAATGTAACTATTAAATTCTAACATTTTTCTAACATTTAAATTCTCTATAAACATTTTTCTTGTCGAAATTATTATTATTTAAGCAATATTAGTAGTTGTAGTAAAAAACGGCTTCAAAACTGGACCTTTAATCTAGGGGTGTTGTGGGGGAGGGGGGGGCACATCCTTGCCCCACGCCCCCATTCCATCTGGATTCGCCCCTGCTTTGGCGTTTGAGCACAAAGAATGGATAACATTTATTTATGCAGAAAACATGACCAGATTTACAGGTAAGAAAGTTTTATTGCGTTTTCACATCATGTGGTCCTCAGAAAGAGTGTTTAGGTGCATTTAAGTGGAAAATAGTGTTAGTTGTTGACGCATCGCGGAGGATCAGCTGTTTTTAACGAGACGATACAGAGTGGCTCAGCTCAGAATTCTAAATAAAGGAGAAAAATAAAGCATAAAAATGTCTTTGTAAAGCTCAGTGCAGGTGTGCTGATCACCGCGCTTTAAGAGGTGAGGATGAGTCGAGCAGCTGCAAAAAAACGCGGATGAAAAGCTCACAGCTCGCTTAAAGTGGGCAGTTCAGTCGAACCCCGACCTCCTGCCCACAGACCAAGTTTAATGCTGCTATCGACCCACAATGAAAAATAATAGTAACGCACAGTGACATGGAGAAGTAACTTTAATCTGATTACTGATTTGGAAAGATTAACGCGTTAGATTACTCGTTACTAAAAAAAGTGGTCAGATTATTACGACAGATTATATTACGCCATTCGAATATTTCTGTGTAGGCTCTCAGTTGTCCAGGTGGTTTCCACAGTAGAGAAGCTTGAATCTTCGACTGGACTGGGTTGCTTGATGCGAGGATGTTTCGCTTCAAATCGCAGAAGCTTCCTCAGCAAAAATTCTTGCTCTGGTAGTCTGACTTCTGTCTCACCCTTGTCGAGAAGAACAAACAGAAGCCACAAAAGCTGGAGTTTTAAACCTAACCAGACGCCTCCTACCGAGAGGCAGACTGCTGTTGGCTAGTGACTAAACAATTGCTTTAATTAGCACCTATTGTGCTCTAGTTTTCACAATAGGTGAAAAGAAATTACATTTTGAAATATTAACTAAATAACCATTTTAACCATTTTAATAATTGTAGACAAAGTTCATTAATTTATTAAAATCAGAAAATTAAACATTTTAACATTTCAGTCTATAGAAATAGTGTGATATTTGTGAGTTTAATAATATTCTGATTGATTTTTGATTTTATTTGGATGATTCTAAATACATTTACCAGCCTTGTTACTCATTTTCCCAATCATTTCATTTTTTAATCTTTTATTACTTTTAAACATTTTTTTTCATCATTTTGACATATTGTTTGCTGAATAAATTTCTAACTTTTCACTTACTTGGTGCTATGCAGTAAAGTCTATCAGGCCTGTAATGATGAGTACAGTCTCTTGTCACGTTATTTGAACTTTTGAAAGGGGCTTGACTTAAAGATAATTAAAAGCCGCTCCTTGATGACTTAAAATAAAATCGACTTTGGTGCTCAGCCCAGGTCACGTGTGAAGGTTCAGCAGGGTTATCTCTAGACCCTGAATAACAATAGTTCCCTGGATAACAATGAATATTCATATCCTTAAAAAAAAACCCCAACATATTTTACAGCAACACTTTGAGGAGAAATCTGTTGTGAATCTGAAGGATTTTATACGCAAATGTAGATATGGGCCAGCACATTTGTTAATAAAATTGAAAATGGTAAGATTTCAGAGACAGATGACAAATAGCCTGTTGGACTGAGTCTCTCCCACCCACAGCTTATGTATTAATGAGAAAATTACTCTATAAATAGGTGAGATAATTAATGAGTTGAACAATTTGATTAGTGAGATGAACAAAAAATATAAATGCAACACTTATGTTTTTGCTCCCATTGTTTATGAGCTGAGCTTAAAGATCTAAAACATTTTCTATGTACACAAAAAAACCTATTTCTCTCAAATATTGTTCACAAATCTGTCTAAATCTGTGTTAGTGAGCATTTCTCCTTTGCCGAGATAATCCATCCCACCTCACAAGTGTGGCATATCAAGATGCTGACTGGACAGCATGATTATTGCACAGGTGTGCCTTAGGCTGGCCACAATAAAAGGCCACTCTGAAATTGACATTAGACCTACAGAGTATGTTTCGAGGGGGGATTTATTTTCATTTCTTATTTTTGTTCCTGAAAGAGACAGGGGTTATTTAGCAACAGAACTAACATTGCATGACAAAATCATTTGCCCAGGAGTTTTGTGACCTCTTGTTCCTTTGTGGCAGCTAGAGATACCCAAGGTTGACCTTGCACTACTTGAACTTAAGGCACTGAATAATAATGGGGTCCTAGTCAATGCATTTCATGAGCATGTAACAGAGCGGTATCAAGAACATGTTTTACTTTATACTGACAGGTCAAAGGATCCAGAAACAGGTGTTACTGGAGCAGCTTTTGTAGTCCAAGGATGGAATACTGAGTGATGCAAGAGAACATCAGATCTCCTGGATGTATTCACAGTGAAGTTATTTGCTATTATAATGGCAGTCCAGTGGACAGCATGGACTTATCATCGTAAAGTGTTGATGTACAGTGACTCTGTGTCATCTATCAATAGCACTGGGACCAGTTCATCCAGGAGTCAGCAACATCAACTCCTATATGAACCTTATGACATTGTTTTGGCAATTAGGGATGTGGCAAGGAAAGTGGTGGAGGTAACACTGATGTGGTTCCAGCGCATATAGGTGTCCCAACAATTAAGAAGGTGGATAGGCTGGCCAAAAAAAGCTGTGACAAAAGAACACCCAGACATCAGTATCAATCTTTCCAAAGCAGAGGGCAAGTGTATTGTCATGGGGAACTTACAAGGGCAAAAATACTGGGAGCAGGAGATTAAGGGTAGGCATTAATTTTCAATAGCTAGAAGAATGACAGATTCACTAAATAGTTGTAGAAGAAGAGGGTGGAAAAGAAATGATGAAGTGACTATTGCCAGACTCAGAACTGGTCAAAATTTATTGAACAGTACTTTCTTCATCCCAGGAAAGCACCAGGATGGACAATGTTTGGAATTTCCAGAGCTAGAGACAGTGCAGCGTGCTCTCGTGTACTGCAATAAATATTCCAGTGAAAGGTAAGAACTTCTCTCAGAATTTAGAAGAATAGGCCTGAAAGAAGTTTTTGTAGAAAGTGTTTCAGACTAAGGTCAAGTGGGAGAGGGAAGTATTGGCTTTTTAAATACATAAAAGACGCTGGACTCGGCGAGAGGATTTAATACTGCTATAATAGACTGATGCATAAGGTGGCAGCAATGCAACAATAAGGATGCTGGCTGCCGTTAAACGCCGAAGAAGAAGAAGAAGAAGAAGAAGAAGTTTCAGAACAGACGTCACTTCCTTTCTCTTCTGCTTAAGGTAAATTATTCTGTCGATGTCTTTGCTGTAATCTGCGCTGATTTACAAACGTCAGTCGAAGTATAAATGATAATAAAGGCGCTACATCTCTCACGTGTTGCTCATGTGATGTTCTGCGCGGACATGATTCAGACTTTTATTTTGAAAGGTTAGCTTAGTAGTGAGGTGGGAAATTGTTTTGATAGCAACTCGTGTGTTTCTGTCGCTTTCTGTTATATTCATGTGCAATAATTCTTTTCTCATGAGACTGAGATCATGAAAAAAATCATTTCTGTTTTTTTGGAAGGACAGAAATGTCTCTGCCTTTTTGCCCAGAGACTAAAACAGAACTTTACACCATAATTAAAGGGGTCATATTACGTACTCTGCATTTGTCTCCCCCTTTCAGTTAAATGTGGTTGTGCTTTCAAATTAAGCGTCAAAGTCTCACATTTGTGTGTGTTCATATAGAAAATCTGTGATAATAAGCGAAACACGGGCTGCTCTATGACTTTGCAGGTGTGACGTGTTTCTCCAGACAAGGATGTGGTGAGGAGGATATGGTGACACGTGGCATTAGTTGATGCTCCAAGACCACACCTGATCCAATGCCACTTTATCTCAGACAATAACACCAGCTTCTCTTCCACCAAAGGTTGAGACACGGTCTAATTCGTTATTGAGGGGTTAGCTAATAACGTAAACACCTTTAAACAACACGGGGAGTCATCAAAACTATATTAATAATTTCTGGACCAGTGGCCTTTCACATGCAAAGAGCCAGAGGTACAGTGTATCTGGAAAGTATTCACTAAGCTTCACTTTTTCCGCATTATGTCATGTTTATCCCTTAAAATTCTACTCACAACACCCCATAATGACAACATGAAAAAAGTTGTCTCTTTTATTTTCTGCAAATTTATTAAAAATAAAAACCTAAGAAACCACAAGTACTCACACCCTTTGCTCAATACTTTGTTGATGCACCTTTGGCAGCAATTACAGCCTCAGGTCTTCTTGAATATGATGCCACAAGCTTGGCGTACCTATGTTTGGGCAGTTTTACCCTTTCTTCTTTGCAGCACCTCTCGAGCTCCATCAGGTCGCTCAGTTTAAATGGGTGGCCATTTCTAAAAGAGTCCTGGTGGATCTGAACTTCTTCCATTTACGGATGATGGAGGCCGCTGTGCTCATTGGGAGCAGCGGAAATGTTCCTCTACCGTTCCCCAGATTTGTCTCGAGACAGTCCTGTCTCAGATGTCGACAGGCAATTCCTTTGACTTCAGGCTTGTTTTGTGCTCTGACAAGCACTTTCAACTGTGGGACCCAGGGGCGGTCCTGGAGGCGGGGCGACCAGACAGCCGCCCGGGGCGGCATTGCGAAGGGGCCACAAGACCGTGTGGGGGGAAAAAAAAAACAAAAAACGGGGTGGGGGGGTTGTCCTGACGGGGGGGTTCGTGGTTACGTTACGTTATAGCAGAGCAGCACCCCCACCTTCCCGTCCCATGGCGGCTTTCCTCTTACTCATTCCCGCAGCTTCACAGTGCTATAAACAGTAGCGAAGCAAAGACTGCAGCGAAAAGAGACGAGTCATTGGATAAATGCTGGGCTTTGTCCCGCCCATCGGACACTCAGCGTGTCTGGGGGTCTATGGGGCAGTGGGCGGGCCTCGGCCGGCCCGGACACTCAGCTTCTGCATGATGATTGGATGATCTGTCTGAGGCTGAATCCCTTTTTGATTGACAGCAAAATGAGCGAATCAGCGATCTTTTGGTGTAAACATCCGTGGGAGCATTTTCATTCTTTTCTGAGTTGAACCAGAGACTTTCCTAATCCTGTTAGCGGCATTTTCTTTGATAAAAACGACTAGCGACAAATCGAGCTTCTATTTCTGGTGTTTTTTTTGTTTTGTTTTTTGTAGCTGCTTGTGTTTGGAGACTGACTTCTATCACTCTTTCTGACTTCTATCGCAGTTTCTGTCCCTACCGAGCAGTGGGTGCTGCTGAGTTCCTCTACCGTCACAAAACACTCAAAGGCGGACAAACTTCACACTAGCCTCGTGCCAGTCCCAGCTAGCGAGCTAGCTAGGTAGCAAGCTGCACATAATGGCAGACAATTTGAATGTTGTGGACCAGATTTTGGTGAAGCCATTTGATAGTCTTCCTTACGAAGAAGCCATGGCTGCTGTCGTGGCTTCAGCTCTCAATGGTTTGCAGGCCAAAGTTAAAGCAACAGCCCCCAGTGCAATGTTTGTGCACTGTTATGCACACAGACTGAATCTGGTTCTGTCTCAGGGGGCTAAATGCTTATCTGAGTGCAGAATATTTTTTGCATCACTCTCTGGGTTTGCCACATTTTTCTCAAAATCCACAAAGAGGATGTCTTTTCTTGAGTCTGCAGGCTGCTCAAGGTTGCCCAGAAATGCTCCTACTCGATGGAATTTCACATCATGGATAGTGAGCACTGTGGCAAACAATTATGATGCCTCCTGCAAACTTTTGAGATGATCATTGCAGATAAGTCCATGGATGATGACACATTAGACTGTGCCATTTTCTTTGTGTTTGTTATTGCAGTACTCATTAAAACTGGAAATTTGTTCTTGAAAATAGCTGTTGTGAGTTAATTTGTGGGATTGTGGGTGTTCTGGACGAAGTTAATGTTTTCATGGGTGGTGGAGCGGAGGTGGTGGCCACGTTATTGTGCGCGGGGGGGTGCACGCAGGGGGTTTCGCCCGGGGAGTAAATCACTCTAGGACCGCCACTGGTGGGACCTTATATGTAGACAGGTGTGTGCTTTTCCAAATCATGTCCAATCAACTGAATTTTGTAGAAACATCTCAAGGATGATCAGTGGAAACAGGATGCACCTGAGCCAATGGTAAAGGCTGTGAATACATGTGATTTCTTAAGTTTTATATAATAATAATATAATAAATCAGCCAACCTCCCATTGTCATTATGGGGTATCGCGTGTAGAATTTTATTTTTTTTTTTTTGGGGGGGGGGGACATGAATTTCATCAATTTTGGAACAAGGCTGTAACATAACAACTGTGCAAAATGTGGAATAAGTGAAGCGCTGTGAATACTTTCCGGACACACTGTATGTATTTTGAATTAATTTGTGAAAAAGGTTAATGGATACTGGGTCAATAATGTTGATAAGATTGCAGAAGAGCTTTGTTAATCAACTATAGTTCAGGTTGGGGCGACATCCAAATTGAATCCCTTTCCGCAACCCCCCCCCCCCCCCACACACACACATACATTTGTAAAATTATTCAGATCAGTTCAGTTATATCTTGTGCAACACACACTGCAACAGTTGTACATGTCTGTTGTAGAAACAGTCGTTTGGGAACTTTTAACCTGTTTCAACACATTCTTCATTATGTTTCACGTGCAAAATTATTTGTTAAAATATTACAGGACTGGATGTTTTGGCTGTTGACAGAAATATATTTTGTGATGAGGGTCACTGTAGTTCATTTAAGGTAGATTAAAATTTGCATTCTTGAAGTTCGTACAGAGAACCTTGTGCTGTGGCTTTTATAACAGCTATGACATTGAATTTGTCCATGTGCCCTATAATTGAAAAGATAATTATAAAACCTGCATGAAACTGTGAATTTTTTTTCAAAAACATCCCTTGACTCAAAGCTTCTAAAGTTGCTTTACTGGTTACAGTGTTATTTATTTGCTTTGTATAAGTTACAGAGATGTTCTTGGGCAAAAATGCGAAAGACCCAAAGGCCCACTCATCATTAAAACGACGGCCCTTTTCCAGCAACGCATGGCCCAACAATGCGTGCATGTCCAGTCTTGATGCCTGTTGTAATAATGAATGATTACAATATTTATGTCAACTATTGTTTTAACAATGGTGCATTTTCTGTTTTTAGGTGCATGCATGCATGCTTTCTAGTTACTACCTAACTGAATAAGAAGAAATAAAACCAATATCTCCATCAAAATTATTTCCTTTTTTTTATTTCTAATGATAACAAATTCTTCAAAAGGAAAGCTTGTCTTTAAAGTTAACATGGTTCAGACGAGATTATCTTATTCTTAAGTCAGTTAAGATCCACAGTGTCCATCATGACCACCATTCTGCTACTTTCACAAAAATTAGATTCAAAACTTATTTTTTTGGTGCCATTGTGTAGAGGCGGGTATTCACCTTGGTATGTCATGAACAGAAATGATAATTGTTTTGTTGCACTCACTTGCTCTGGGTCAGATTCAGGGTTTATCACTGTATACATTTGGGTTACATCTTAGTTTCATGGTAGTAATTCTAAAATATTTTCCGTGCCACCCAGCCTCACAGTGCTGGAATTAAATTTGTCTTTTGTGATCATGGTGCATTACAGGTGCACTCCACATGCCCAGGAAGGTCTCTGTGTTACATCACCTACGCTTTGCTGTCACTACAGCTTTTTATTTAATCGTCATTTTGCCCCCTTAGGTGATCTCCTTCAGGGATTTGCATCAATGTTACGGGTGATTGCAACGTTCTTCTGCCTCCAGTGCCAGCATCTCCCAGCCCTTCCTCTAAACCTTAGGTATTGTTCGACCCTGAACTCAGCCGAGAACCAGCAGACTGTGGAGGCTCTCTGCGGTCTCTCTGTGGATGTCCAGAAAGTCCGAAAACTTAAGGGCTGGGTCCTGTGTCGGAACCCAGCCTTCGTCAAAGATGTTGCTAAACTGCTAAAGGACATGGGTGCCTCTGGCGCCATCATCACCCAGGTACTAGCTGCTTACCCTGAGGCAATCCTCTGCAGTCCGGAGCAGATGCAAGCTCAGAAGGAGCTGTGGACAACAGTCTGTCCAAACCAGACAGAACTGGTTTCAATCATTGAAAAATTTCCAGCTTCTTTCTTCTCCACTTTTGCTCATGGTGCCAACCAGCGGAACAATATTGCTTATTTTCAAAGTCTAAACCTCAACAAGCGAATCATTGCCAAACTCATGGCCAGTGCTCCTCTGAGTTTCAGTCGGCCGGTAGAGCAGAACGAGGAGATGGTCCGCACCCTCCAGGAGGCCTATCAGGAGCTTGGTGGAGATGAAGTCAACATGAAGATCTGGCTTCTCAAACTGCTGACCCAGAACCCATTTGTTCTCCTCAAGGCCCCAGACATACTGAGGGACAACCTGCTGTTCTTAAAAGACATGGGTTTCAGCCCTGTGCAACTCCTGCACCTCCTCTCCAAGCTCAGAGGTTTTGTGACTGAGCTGAACCCAGACAGCATGCGTCGCACCCTGGCTTACTCACGGGCCACCATTGGCTGCTCTGAGACAGAGCTGCGGAACATCATCCTCGAATGTCCGGCTCTGCTTTCCTACTCAGATGTCATTCTGGATGAGCGTTTTAAGGGGCTCCTGGGTGCTGGCATCAGCATGTCTCAAATCATAGAGACTCCAACTGTTTTGGAGTTGACCACACAGATAGTAGATTATCGAATCCAGAAACTTAAAGCTCATGGTTATGATGTCAGAAAAGGTAGTCTGGAGGTATTAAATGGGACTAAGAAGGACTTTGAGATGAGCTATGGAAAGCTACAGCTGCGTAGAGTGAGACCACTCTTTAACCCTGTTGCCCCTTTAAAAGCAGATGACTGACGTGTTGTAGATTAATGCAAAGAAATTAAACTACCTAAATTCATAAACTTTGTTTTTATTTTTTAATTCTACTGTCTGAGATTCAGATAGAACTTGTCAAGCGGTTTACTAATGGGAATGGAGGACAGTAATTTAGGGATTACAGTTAGGTTTTGTGGCGAGCTAACCCCTTTGGCCATTTTTATCGTCATCAGAATCACACTTTTTTTCCCCACTTTTTTTTCCAATTTCCTTTTTAACAATCTGAATTATGACTGTCCTCTGGATAGCAGAGGTAATCGCAATGAGTCATTATGACCCAGACAGAGGTGTGCACTGTCTTAGTGCTCTTCTAGGTGTGCATTTTGTCTGTCTCTAATCTAATCCTTGATCTGCAGTGTACACATACAGCCAGTGACCACTTCATTAGGTACACTTTGCTCGTGTCATGTTTGACAGAACTTCCTTAATTATTTGTGGTATAGATTCAAACCCAGGTTACTTGCTTTGATTCCTGGTTATGCTCTCTGCCTGTCTTTGAATAAGACATTGCATTGTTCCAGTTCACCCAGCTGTAAATGGGTCCTGGTCTTGGCTGGGGAAGTAACCTGAAATGGACTGGTGTCCAATCCAGGGAGAGTCGTAAACTCATCTGCTTCACGCTGTGGAAGCTGGGGCCAAGCGCTGGCACCAGTGGGCCTTAGGTCCTGTACACAACTTACCGTACTTTTACTTATTAGGATGAACATGGTGCATAAACATTCCTCTGAGATTTTAGTCAATTCAATTTATTCAATTTATAGAGCGCCAAATCATGACGTCGCCTCAAGGCACTTCACAGAAAACTAAACAAAAACCCAAAATGGACCAAAAGATCAATGATCATAATTAAAATATTAAATGAGTAAAGTTTTAAAAAAAAAAAAAAAAAGCATAATACTGTAGGCCTCCGTCAGTCAAGATTGACCATGGATAATTTCATCCTATCCTGTGTCTGGTAGATTGGGGCAGCATCTCATGTGACTATATAGACCGATCCGAGAGTGATAGTCCACATCTGATCACATCTGTAGGTGGTCTTTGGTCTGTTGGAGCTGTTCTCCTTCCTGCGCACACGCCTTTCCATCGCATCCGTAACCAGCTTCTGTTCCCCTAACGTAAGTTGTTGGTTCAGGGTACATTTCCACCTCGGGCGGTTTTCTGCGAGGCTCTCCCAGTTGTAGATGTCTATATCAAGAGCTTTCATGTCTCTCTTGCATACGTCTTTGTATTGCAGCAGAGGGCGGTCGATGTTTCTCCTGCCCATTGCCAACTCGCCATAGAGGACATCTTTGGGAATATGCCCATCCTCCATGCGATGAACATGACCCAGCCAGCGCAGTCTGCGTCGTCTAAGGAGAGTATGCATGCTCGGAAGGTCAGCGCGAGATAGCACCTTGGTGTTTGGCACTCTATCCTCCCATGATATGCCTAGAATGTGGCAAATGTTACGTAGGTGGAATGTATTGAGCTTCCTTTCTTGTCTGGCATATGTGGTCCAGGTCTCACTACTATACAAAAGAGTGCTGATAACACAGGCGTTGTAAACTGCCATCTTGGTTCATACAGTCAGTTTGGGGTTTGTCCACACTCTAGTTGATAGGCGAGCGAATGTTGTGGCTGCCTTTCCAATTCTCTTGTCAATTTCAGTGTCAAGGGAGAGGTTGTTGGTGATAGTAGAACCAAGGTAGGTGAATTGGTGGATGACTTCCAGAGCATAGTTGTCAATGTTGATGTTAGGTGGCGTCACGGTATTCTGTCCTAGGATATTGGTTTTCTTCAGGCTGATTGTCAAGCCAAAGTTTTTGCAAGCCTGGGAGAACCTGCTCATCAGTGACTGCAGTTGTTGTTGAGAGTGGGCAACAACTGCTGCATCATCGGCAAACAGCATATCTCTGATGAGAATGTTGCGAACTTTAGTTCAAGCTCTGATGCAGGAAAGGATGAAAAGCCTGCCCTCTGATCTGGTACGTAGGTGGACTCCCTCAGTTGCTGTTCCGAAGGCATGCTTCAGCAGGACAGTGAAGAAGATACCAAAAAGTGTGGGGGCCAGGATGCAGCCCTGCTTAACACCACTATGTATGTCGAAGGGCACAGAAGATTGACCATTGAACAGTACTGTCCCTTTCATGTTAGAGTGGAAGGATTCAATCAGGCTCTGCAGCTTCGGAGGGCAGCCAATCTTTGATAGAATCTTGAACAGGCCGTCTCTACTGACCAGCTCAAAAGCCTTGGTGAGGTCAATGAAGGCAATGTACAGTGGCATTTGTTGTTCTCTGCACTTCTCTTGGAGCCGGCGAAGAGAGATCATGTCCACCGTGGATCTTTTAGAATGGAATCCGCACTGTGACTCTGGGTAAACACGCTCCGCCAGCTTCTGTAGACGGAGAAGGATGACCCGTGCAAATACCTTGCCAATGATGCTGAGGAGTGAAATTCCCCTGTAATTGTTGCAATCGCTCCTATCCACTTTGTTCTTGTAGAGAGTGATGATCGTAGCATCTCTCATGTCTTGTGGGACAGCTCCTTCCCGCCAGCACTGGCACAGAACTTCATGGATAGGATGAAGAAGAGACGTTTTGCAGTGCTTGACAGCGGTGGGGCTTTGCCTGTGGCCAAGCTGTCAATGGCCTTGCTGAGCTCATCCAAAGTTGGATCCACATCCAGTTCTGCCATCATTGGCAGGCATTCAACTGCATCAAGTGCTGATGGTGTCACAATGTTCTCCTTGGAATAGAGTTTGGAGTAATGTTCTACCCATCTCTCCATCTGTTGGCTCTTGTCAGTGATTACTTCCCCAGTGGATGACCTAATTGGGGCTGTTTTACTCTGAACAGGGCCAAGAGCCTTTTTAATACCGTCATACATCCCTCTGATGTTTCCTGTATCAGCAGCCGTCTGAATGCTCAGGCTCAACTCTGTCTAGTACTCATTAGCACAGCGTCTGACAGTCTGCTGAACCCTGCAACGCGCAGTTTTGAGAATCTGCAGGTTCCTTGCAGTTGGAGACCTTTTGTATTTGGCACAGGCAGCACGCTTAATATCAGTGACAGGTGTCAGCTCGCTAGAGTTGGCTTCGAACCAATCGTGTGTTTTTCGGATCTTTTTTCCAAAAGTTATTAGAGCTGTTTTATGCATTACATCACGAAGGGCTTCCCATTTAGCTGTTGCGCAGTCCTCAGGTTTAGTGGCAGGAAGTTCCTGCTCAAAAGCTCTGGCGAACCGTACTACAAGGTCTGGCTGGGACATCTTGCTGACATCAATGCTGGAGTACCCCGGCATCTTGGTGTGATGGAACTTTTTTGGCTGTAGCCTGATTTTGCAGAAAACCAGCGAATGGTCTGTGTCACAGTCTGCACTGTGGTAGGAGTGTGTATGGAGAACACTCGTGATGTCAGTGTGTCTGACCAGTATGAGATCCAGCTGATGCCAGTGCTTTGATCACGGATGCATCCAGGAGACCTTGTGTTAGCAATGCACAGATTGTGGTAGGCACACAACTCGAGCAGACGTTGCCCGTTTTCGTTCGACTTGCCAACGCCAAACCGTTTGTAGAAGGAACCACTTTATTAGACTCTTCCGTGGTGATTCATCCCTTCATTACCATTTCAAATGCATCCACACAATCAAATAAAGAACCAATAAATCTGATCAAAAGTGGTTTGTTTCAATGCGGTTATAATCAGTTAAGCTTCATTTCATTTGTGCAAATTTTTTATTTTAGGATTTTTTTATGTTTGTCTTCATTATATCAAGGTGACAGTCTGAGTTCATGCCCACATTAGCATAGGTCATAACATTGATGTCTTCTAGCACCTGAGCCTTCCACGCCTTCCTCCTTTAAATTTGTCTTCATTTTCTGAATCCTGTAAAAAGCCCTTGAAACATACTTAAAAGTGCCGTTTAATGCGAGCGAGCGTCATAGCTAATGAAGCCATGACTTTATGCCTCAAGGTTCTCTGGCGCCATTAATGGGGAAGATGGGGGTCACAACAAAGAGAGCGGGGACTTGTGTGTCCGGAGGGAGAGGTGGGAATGTACATTATCAACTTCACTTCCCATCTGCTGCCGTCTGCATCACTCGTGTCATGGAGATTGTCTCTGGGCATATGATGCATCTGGTAATGAATATGCACTCAGCAGATGGAAGCATGACTTTTTATATTCAAACCGTTCACAACAAGAAAGTCAACTATGCCACAACTGCCATGTTGAAGGTGAGTAGTTTTCCACGGTGACGGTTGTATTTATTTATGTTGCATGGTGTCCTTTCATTATAAAAAGCAAAGAAATTAGGATTCAGGATGCACCAGTGTGGTGCCGCTGAGACGAGGCCTCAGATGTTTAAGTCACCTCTATTTCTCACTTTGTGTCCTCTTGTTTCCTGAGCATGACTCCAGCTGAGTGTTCTGTACTCTTGAATTATGCTGACACGCCAGAAAGGTTAATAAGAGAGAGCATAAATTGTCACTTCCATTTCACACAGGACACCAGTTGATATTATCTAAGTTTTATGGATCATATCTCACCAAACATGACATCTGCAATTAAAATCTGACTTCTAGCTGATGCCAGAACATGGAAAACTGTCACAGCAATATCTTGAAGGGCACATGGGTGGTGGAGCACACTGCAACACCCAGACTTCAGTCCCCTTTACATGAGAAGTAAAACAAATTCTAATCCTTAGTACCCTGTAGACTAGGACCACCCAGCCTAAGAATCAATTTTGAGCACCAGATCATTATGTGGACCAAAGTACACATATGGATAGGTATTCTTGGAATCCTTAACATTTGCCTTTGATCCTGATTGTTCACCTTTGATCCTAATTAAGCATGTTTGATCTGATCTTGGATCCTGATAACTCATTATTTCCCTAGCCCTTGGTCCCTTGAACTGTCACCAGTGATCCCGTTCTTGAGCTTGATCCTAACCATGACCCTCATTGATCACCTTTAATCCTAATCACATTTATAGCTTTTGCTGAGATTTGATCCTGAACCACCAACCCACCCAGTGTTCATGACCTTGATGCTGATCACTGAACTTTTCCAAATGGACACTGATCTTTGATCTAGTCCCTGGCTTGTGAAACTGAACACATCTTTGATCCATATCATTCAATTTATTTCCTAAACACCAGCATTGAATAGTGATTGCTGACCTTTGATCCTGATCACGCATCCTGATAGCTAAACGAGCATACCAAAAGGGTTTCTTCCATGGCTTATTCCCCACACCTCCTAGTTTCTTTAAAATTGCTTAAAAAAAAAAAAAAATCCAAAAATCTGATTACCATATAACCTCCATCACGAGACCAACTAGAAGGCAACTCTGTAGACCAGCGGAATGCTCCACAAACTCTTAAGTTCCAAATGAAATTCCAGTCCTTAATCTGCTCTCGTGGAGCACCATGTCTAAAAAAATGCATTTTTAGTTGATCAAATTGATTATTATTCATTACTCCACCAAATTACCTCTATGGTGAGACAATCATGGGCTCAGTACCCTTTGATCCTGGTTTTTGAGTTGTTCCTCTTTGATCCTGATCGGTCATTTTCATTCGTTTTTTTTTGGGGGGGGGGGGGGTGCTTTGATCCAATTGCTGGCCTTCATCTCAATCTGTACTAAAATTTAATGGGCCTTTTATTGACCTTGTGTCTCACCAGGTTTCATTAAAATGGATTCATTTATCATGTAACTACTAATTATTGAGCAGGTGTGGGTGAAAAGATAGCTTCAGTTTTTTTAAAAAAAAAAAAAGACATTTTGCTCAATTTGTATCTGTTTAGCAATCAGTATATAAACAGATCGCTCACGTTAAAGAGTATGACTTTACTGTTGTTATGGCGCCATCTAGTGGCTTGAAAACATTTACACTTCCAAAAAAGTTTCATGTCAATCATTATGTTGGTAAAATAATATGCATTTATCCTGAAAATACGATACGATACACTTTATTGTCCCCTCAGGGAAATTTGTCTTGGACTCATGCTAAGTGCCTTTACAAAAGGAAAACAAACATACAAGTAAAAACACAACCACATCCATAACAAATTAACATGACAGGAAGTCAGGAGAAACACCATAAGTATTGCACAATTCCAGTTTTATACATTATTGTTTAGCAATTTGATGGACATGGGGATGAATGAATTTGAGTCTATTCAGTCTGCTCCGAGGGACTCTATACCTTCTACCAGAGGGAAGGAGAGTGTACTCTGTGTGAAGGACATGAGCTGAATCCATCAGTATCCTCTGAGCTGCTTTCAAGACAGACTCTTCATAGAGTGAGCTGAGGGACTGATATTGTTTCTTTCCAATTATCTTCATTGCAGTCAATTTGTCTATTAAGTTTTAAGTTGTACAGAGAGGTTGCCGTACCAGGCATTCATGCCATATCTGACTAGGCTCTCTAGCGCTGCCTGGTAAAACATTATTTTTTGATTGACTCCATACAAACGAAGTCTACGAAAGAAATAAAGTCTCTGATGGAGTCGAGAACACAAACTGTCCACATGTGGGTGATTCTTAGACTACGGGCACTTATGTCCTTTGATCATATTGTATGAAAAAAAGGAAAAAAAAAAAAGGGAAATTTCACACTTTTATACGAGGGCTGTCAAAGTAACGGTCCTTTTAATTTTTTTCAAAAACTATATGGATTTCATTCATGTTTTTACGTCAGACATGCTTGAACCCTCGTGCGCATGCGTGAGTTTTTCCACGCCTGTCGGTGACGTCATTCGCCTGTGAGCACTCCTTGTGGGAGGAGTCGTCCAGCCCCTCGTCGGAATTCCTTTGTCTGAGAAGTTGCTGAGAGACTGGCGCGTTGTTTCATCAAAATTTTTTCTAAACCTGTGAGACACATCAAAGTGGACACGGTTCGAAAAATTAAGCTGGTTTTCAGTGAAAATTTTAACGGCTGATGAGATTTTGAGGTGATTCTGTCGCTTTAAGGACTTCCCACGGAGCGAGACGTCGCTCAACGCTCTTAGGCGGCGTCATCAGCCTGTTCAAGCCGAAAACCTCCACATTTCAGGCTCTATTGATCCAGGACGTCGTGAGAGAACAGAGAAGTTTCAGAAGTCGGTTTCAGCATTTTATCCGGATATTCCACTGTTAAAGGAGATTTTTTTTTTAATGAAAGACGTGCGGACGGGTCGGCTTGCTCCGCCACAGGAAAAACACCTCTGTTGAAAGCCTTAAGGACAAGTTGGAACATGTCCTGCCTGTTAAACAATTTCTCATATACTCACTCCACTGAAAGCCATCAAAAGCCGCCTGGATTTTACAAATGGTTATCAACACGGAGGTGTTTTTCCTGTGCCGCCGCACCGCGTCGGCTGCGTCCCGACGCGCGGATCCGTCCGCACGTCTTTCATTAAAAAAATCTCCTTTAACAGTGGAATATCCGGATAAAATGCTGAAACCGACTTCTGAAACTTCTCTGTTCTCTCACGACGTCCTGGATCAATAGCGCCTGAAATGGAGGTTTTCAGCTTGAACAGGCTGATGACGGCGGCTGAGAGCGCAGCGTGACGTCTCGCACCGTGGAAAGTCCTTAAAGCGACAGAATCACCTCAAAATCTCTCATCAGCCGTTAAAATTTTCACTGAAAACCAGCTTAATTTTTCGAACCGTGTCCACTTCGATGTGTCTCACAGGTTTAGAAAAAATTTTGATGAAACAACGCGCCAGTCTCTCAGCAACTTCTCAGACAAAGGAATTCCGACGAGGGGCTGGACGACTCCTCCCACAAGGAGTGCTCACAGGCGAATGACGTCACCGACAGGCGTGGAAAAACTCACGCATGCGCACGACGGTTCAAGCATGTCTGACGTAAAAACATATGAATGAAATCCATATAGTTTCTGAAAAAAATAAAAAAGGACCGTTAACTACGAGGGCTGTCAAAGTATCTTTACAATGAATGTGTGTTGAGAAATTTGTTCTAGTAGTCTGATGACTTTTTCACCATCATATGCAAATATTGCCATTTTGTGCTTGTCCCACACCCAGATTTTTGATCTTCAATGATAAAAATGAAATGTTATAGAAATGTTATTTCTAATGTTTTAAAATATCTCTGGATAAAATCAGTAAAATAATCAAAACATAATTGGGGTATGTTATACAACTGATTTTTTTTTGTTTGTTTTTTTTTTTAAACAAAATGTAGTTGTCCCACACTATTGCTGTAATTTCCACCACAACACTGTAATGTCCCTAAACAGTTTGTCTGAAAGACTGTTTGGGTAGTTTCTATGGAGATAAACAGTGACATCAGAGCACAAGTATATAGCGCCAAATCACAACAGTTGCCCCAAGGCACTTTATATTGTAAGGCAATGGTGTGGCGGAAATTACATTTACAAGGCCAACAGTGCCCGTAGTTAAAGAATCACCCATGTACAGTCCAGCTGAGAGTATTGTCTATGTGCAGCCCTGGTCAATAGGAGTACCATGTATGACCACAGGAGTATGGTCCCCAACAGTCCTTGGATCCAGAATCATTTCCTTGGTTTTATTAACATTTAAAACCAAGTGGTTGTCATCACACCACTGCACAAAGTGTTTCACTTCAGTGAAGTACTTGGACTTTAGTCTTTGTGCAGTAGGCTCAAAATGGCTGTGTCATCAGAAAATTTAAAAACAAAGTTATTACAGTAGTTATTAGTATAAAGAGTGAAGAGGACAGGAGAACTGACACAGCCTTGTGGTGCAGCTGTGCTTGATTTGAGTACCGAAAGAGCTCAGTTAACTCTGACTTCTTGTAATCTATTAGTTAAAAAAGAATACCATCAAATTAAAAATGGGTTGACATTCATTTCCTTTAACTTAGACAGCAACAGGTATGGTTGTAATGTATTAAAGGCTGAACTGAAATCAACCAATAAAATCTGTGCATATGCAGTAGGATCTTCCAAATGCTTAAGTGAAAGGTGGGTTAAGCTGTTGATGGCATCATCAGTGCCTCTACCCTGCCTATAAGCAAATCGGAATGGGTCAAGTACGGGATTAACATCCGTTTTGAGGAAAGATAGCATAATCTTTTCGAAGCACTTGCTTACAACAGAAGTTATTGGCCTATAGTCATTGTTTCCAGATGAGCACGAGTTTTTGGCAATTGGAACAATAATGGATCTTTTCCAGAGGGTTGGTACAGTATGAAGGTCTACAGACTGCTGGAAGACAGGACACCAAGCAGGGGCCAATTCTTCATTCATCCTTTAGTCATATTCTTTCTAAAAAGCTTTTTCTTTTCACAAAACTATGATGTAACATACAGTTCCAAAATCTTGGACACACCTGTATATAAAAAAAAAAGTCACCGTAATAATGAAAAGCTTGTCAGTCAAATTTAAAACAAAGCTTAGTAAGCATGAAAACAATATCATCTCTGTACTTTTTAATCCTTAAAACTGAGTTATTTGGCTGAAGTATCCCAGCTAAAACTAATGTAATGAACTTGGTGTCAGGATGTTTAAGAGCTACTAAAACATTATGGTTTAAATCTCCACTGATGTTTCATTTGCAAACTGTACTATGACATATCTTCACAAATCATCACTACAATACTGATAAATACTATGCTACTAGTAGTAGAATCACTGCGCAGCAGATAGAAACTGATTTAAGCTGTAATAATTGAAAGTCATTTCCATAAAAACATGCAGATTAAATTTTACACATTATGAGACTGAATGATGATGTGACTTTTGCCTCTTATTTAATTTTATTTTTTTAGGGTGGTACAGCACTGCTGGAGTTGGGGGTGATCTGAGATGTTACTACTCTAAGTCCCGTTGCACTGCACGGTGTATCTGAAGATCACAGAACAACAACAAAATATCAAACATGGTGCCACAGACATCAAATATACATGCTCATTCATTCTTCTGTTCAAGGAGAAAGATGCATATTGCACTTCAAGTGGTTACAGTTTATACAGGAAATGATTCTTCAGTATGTGTTGAAAGTTGTCAGAGGTTTGAGGACTAAAAGGAAGAAGAAGTCACCAGTAAAGTCTGTTTTCTTCATATTTTACTGACTCGACACCGCCTCACAAATTTCTTTCTTGTAGACTTGAAATTTGTACTTGATGCCGTTCTCTTCCTGAATTCCCGTTGGTACGCCAGGAAAACTTATTGGAAAGAAAACAAGAGACAGGGAGGAAAAAGTGAGACTTTACAAATCCCACGTAATCTGAACTAACACGAGGTAAATAAGCAGACTGAGTCGCCTAAAGTCCTGTTTATCAGACAGAAACTTAACTGCAGAATGATAATTGGAAAAGTTACCGTTTGCATGTTTCACAGCACTGCAAACTCATACCTGTCTTGCACTTTAAACACACTCCTGTCAAACTGAGGGAAGAACACGTCACAGTCGAAATCGGCCATGATGTCCGTCAGGTAAATCAGGTCACACCAGGGGTGCATCAGGGCATCCTGACAGAACAAGTCACAAAGCTGCATCGTTTATATTCACCAATGAAGAAAAATGCAACAGTATTCAACTTTAGTGGGGATTCCCCAACGCAGTATCAAATGTCATATGATTCAACATTGTATCACATCTCAAGTCTTGCTGTGTGTCTATTTTGAGAGAGTGTTCTTGTTCCTTATGAGCAAATAAAAACAAGTACCGTATTTTCCGGCGTATTAGTCACTTTTTTTAAACTAGCATTAGAGGTCCTGCGACATATACGGGAGTGGGGAAAATCTCGGTTTACGACCACAAATTTTCTTTACACGGCATGAGAAACACACCATTAAACTGCCTTTTTGTTTTTAAGCAACAAGGTGGAAACTTCCTAACAGGGCTCGATTACTTTCAGCACATGTTTAAAACCGAGTCGGGCAAATAAACATGAATAAATTTCTATATCAAAGAGTGTTTAATGACAGGAAGAACTGCGCCGTAAAAACGCACAGGAACAGATGTTCACGTCTGTGTGTGTTGTTACGACAAACAAACTGATCGGTACACTGTGCACCGTAATCACTTGAATGACATCATTGGGCAGCACGTTTGGTTGTCATCTGTGCCTATGCTACAAACAAACACATACTGTGTGTACCCTATGTTGAAACTATTAATAAACAGAGTTAATGAGTTCACCTACACGTTTCACATGACACCCATTACTGCCTACATGCCCATGGGCACTATTACCTAGGACCTGCTCGTCATGAAGTGCAGACTGAAAATCACAGGTTAAGAATGCAGATGATAGAGGTAAATACTTCTCACTGAAGACAGTATAAATCCTATATAGGACCTGGGGCCAATTGGACTGGTGCTTATAAAAGGGATCCGTTAGAGTGAAACAACTCCTCCTGAATGGGAGGCCAGTCCATCACAGGTTACTCCCCCAGCCAAGGCTGGTACCCATTTGCAGGTGGTGTAATAAAAAAAAAAAAAAGGACATGATTTAAAAGCAGGTTCTCACCCAAATCTGAGGACTTGAACTGTAATGTGTGGCTGTAAACAACAGATGGTGCTATGGACACCAGAGAATGACACCATGTTGCAGGGCTGATAGTTTTGGAATAGGAAGTTGAACAAACTGACATGTAGGCTTGACGGTCAGGCGGCCACATACTTTTAATCATGTATCTTCCTCTATGGACACTAGTGTGTCGATGACAAACTGAGCAAGTTAAAACTTTCACATCTAAAGTTGAGGCCACACCCCGTCAATGTCGCTCACGTGTTATGCCTATAAAATCCAACGGATGATGTGATTTGAAGTATGCACATCAATCACATGTCAACACTTTTCCAACTTCAAATGGCTTCAAGTGTGTGCTCTCGTTTTGATGCCTTTAGGCACATTTACCTCGTACACCCGAGTTCCACCTGCAACCCAGATGGTCTCTATGAGGTCAGCGAGGGGCAGCTGTGATGCCAGTCGGGTTGCACTCTCAAAGTCCTGACACACAAAGTGAGCGTGATCGGGAACAGAGCTGCAAAAACAGAGATGCCACAACAAGGAGTGAACACGTGAAGCAAAATTAAAAACTTGCACTCTGCACAATTTTCTCAATCACAGCCAGAGAAGCCTATAACTTCTTCAGGGTTGTCTTGGTGGCTTTCCTCACTTGTCTCCTTCTTGCATGGTCCTTTAATTTTTGAGAACTGTCTCCTCCACACAGATTTACCATAGAGTACATATTGTTAGAATTTATTTACACCAATTATGAAGAAATACAAAGACAATCAGTGTCTTGGACATGTTCATGTATCCATCCCCTGACTTGTCTGAAGACTGGATGTAAGAGTAATTGCTTATGTTATACTGGAGGGGGCACTTATTCATACCATCGTTTTGGCTTTTAAGATTTTTTATTTCTTTGAATTCATGATGTAGAGATAACTTTGCACTGAGTTTAAAGAGCATCATTTTAGAAATTTTAAATATAAAAAAACCTGGATTTTTTTTTTTTTTTTTGATGTCCTATAAAAACTCAAACATGTAAAAGCTCAAGAGGGTATTAACTTTGCACAGCACACACTGTGTGTGTGTGTGTGTGTATATATATATATATATATATATATATATATATATATATATATATATATATATATATATATATATATATATATATACACACACACACACACACACATATACATACATATTAGGGGTGTCACGATTCTCCAAATCCTTGATTCGATTTTAGGGTCACGATTCGATTCTCGATTTTGTTTTTCTTACAACAGAGGCCTATGCCAGTTTTAGATTAGTCTATGATCAGTCATTGGTTTGATTCATCAAAGTTGGGCTTGGTATAAGTGATACTTTTTGTAATACATCACATTAGGCACTAAAGGTAAAATTTTAATAATTTAATTAAGATATAATGTAACAATCTTCTCAGTCAAGTGGAACAACAAAAACAAATAATAAAAATTAGAGGTCAGAGGGTAGCTGCCATCTAGTGGCTTTTTTGGTAGCAGCAGTGTGCGCTATTAAAATAGCAATGTGCAACATAACAAAATAAAAAAAAAAATACAGTAACAGTCATGTGCAAAGTAATAGAACAATTAGAGCCATAACAAACTAAACTCTATCCTACAACAGTTGAACATAAAAAAATAAAACTTGGTCCCTGAGAATGACAACTGTCATTTTTCTTTAACTAAGGTATAACTTTATGTGGGGAGAAAGATGCTCCTTAAGGTACCAAAACTATTAACATATTTGTGGCTAGACAAGACAGTTATTTTTATATTTTCAAGTTTTTGTTTAAGAAGATGAGAACGTCCACATTCTCTGGAGAAAGGGCTGCTCTATGAGCAGTCACAATGTCCCCTGCTGTGGAGAACACTCACTTGCTACATTTGTTGCTTGCACAGCAAGATAATGTTTGGAAAGCTTGGACAAATTTGGGTACTGATGCTCATTGTTTTTCCACCATTTCAGTGGATTTGCATCCACAGAAATTACTTTTGCCATCCTGTATAGCTCAATCTCCTCCTTGACAACATCAGGCCATGATTTTGGTGTTGTTGATGTAGTGGAGGCTGTGCTATAAAAGTCACCAAACAGTTCACTGAGTGTGATTCTCTTTGCTGGGGAGCTGCCTTCACTGGATGCTACAGTTTCTGGGTTCTCTGCATGGTATTGGCTGGTCCCTTTTCCTGAGGCCTGAGTCTAAAAAAATAATATAAATTTATAAATGTATCAGTATTTCAATTACAAGATAAATTTGCATCACTATTAATAGCTGACATTTCATCATATGAATTTCAATTGGTCACATACCTGTGTGGGATGCTTTTGTAGGATTTTCTCAGCCAGACTGTTGAATATCTCTTTCCGAGAGGGGTCATCCAGATGGGGTAAAGACTTGAACCGAGGGTCCAAGGCAGTGCGCTCATTCAGGAACTATTGAAGACTGGGATCTGAATACCTCCCTTCAATGTTGGTTGCTATAGCAGATTTAACATCCTTCACAATCTGTGAATCTGTGCCACTATGTTTCATTGTTGTGAGAATGGAGTGTTTGAGTGGCAGGATCATAGACACAGTAGGCTGCTGTTCTGAGCTCAATAGAGTTGTGATTGTTTTCATGGGCTTCAGAACCTCAACCACATCCTCCAGAACAGTCACATCTTGATCAGAGAGTGTGATGAGATCTTTGGCATTCTTTAACATCTTTTTCTGTGAGTGCAGAATAAACAGCAGCTTGTTGCTCTAAGTAGCGTTTGAGCATGTCATAGCTGGAGTTCCACCTTGTAGTGACGTCTTGAATCAGCTTGTGAGGAGGAAGCTGGAGCATCTCGTTTGGCCTTTAAGACAACTGCTGCAGTCGTGCTCTTATGAAAGAAGGTGACGACTCTCCTGACTTTGCTCAACAGACGAGAAATCTGGTTTACTCCCAACCCCTTCTGGGATGCCAGGTTTACTGTGTGTGCAAAACACCCTATATGCGGTGACAATCCAGCTGCATTTGAGGCATTGACAATGTTTTTGGTATTATCAGTGGTCACAGGGATGGTTGTATTTTGTTTATCCAGTTTCCATTCTAATACTGCTTCCTTTAGCACTTCTGCCAAATTATCACTTGTGTGTGATTCATAGATAGGGCGAGTTTGAAGTACTGGACTTTCAATCTCCCAATCATTATTGACGTAGTGTGCTGTCACTGTAATGTAGCTCTCAGTTGCTCTTGAGGTACAGCCATCTGTTGTTATGGCAACTAACTCTGCAGTGCTTAGACCCCTCAAAACTTTTTCTTTAGCATCTTCATACATGGAGGGCAACAATTTGGTTGTAAGATGCGATCTGCTGGGAATACTGTAGCGCGGCTCAAGTACGCTAATTAAATGTTTAAACCCAGCGTTTTCCACCACTGAATAAGGCTGCAGGTCTGCTGCTATGAATAGCCCTATAGCGTTAGTTATTGCTTTAGCGCGAGCTGAGGTCTGTGCAAGTTTCATTACAAACGAAGAGTCAATAGTTGGCTGGACCAATGATGATGTTTTTCCAGCCAAATCAACATCTTTGTGATGACGGCGAATGTGTCCAGCCATGTTCGTTGTGTTTCCCGTAGCCGGGTAAGGCACACGCGTGTAGCACATTTTGCACACTGTTGTCTTCTTGTCGACAACACAAACGCTGTCGACATAACTCACCGTGAACACGAAATATTTCCATACTGCTGATTTAAGAGAAGCAGGAGCGGCTTCCAGCTCCAGTAAGGCGTCCTTATCTGCACTTGCCATGGTGACATACTCTGCAGGTTAGCAAACTAGCGGCGTCGGCTACAGTGTACTGCGTCGCGTGCGTGCTTGCGCAGCTTAGGGGGCGGGATCGTCGATCCCCTTTTTGACTTCGAGGCTCGAGACCATGACGTAATTTCGATCGATTTCAATGAAATATCGAAATCGTGACACCCCTAATATATATATATATATATATTTTTTTATATACACACACACACAGCAGTAAAATCTGCCTCAACAGTCATCGTATAAACCGTATATTCACACTTTGTACTAAATGATAAATAGACTGCATTTATGTAGCGCTTTTCCATTTGCATCAGATGCTCAAAGCGCTTTACAATAATGCCTCACATTCACCCCAATGTCAGGGTGCTGCCATACAAGGTACTCACTACACACCGGAAGCAACTAGGGGATGCAGGACTTTGCCAAGGGCCCTTTGTGATTTTCTGGTCGGGTTGAAAAGATCGATTCGCTGATTTTAAATTCTCATTTTAATTCCCACAGATAGATTCATACATCCAAAGATTGATTTAAATATATATGCACGTCTCGCCAGTATTATAACAGCGTGCCTGAGAAAATTACACTGCTGTTACGCCATTTCTGAGGGTGTGTAACTGGAAAAATTAAATAATTTCTCTACAGTGATTGTGGATGTGCTGGTTCTGATTTCTGGTCCTCTGTCAAAGGCATTTAAAGATGTCAATCATGACTACTGGGACTATTGTTGCAGGCAAGAAAAGGGGAATCGTCCGGCGTTTTTAATTCACAGTTTTTTTTCTCGTTCCTCAGTGTGTCATTTCCATGGGACAGCGTATGAAGGTTCTCTGGGATGGAGTGTAGGAGAACTTCTCATAACTGCCTTCTCCTGCTCATACCAGTGAATTTGATTTTCAACCCAATGTGGACTAAATGTGACCCACACTTAGGTAGGTTCCAGAATTACAAGATCAGTCAGATGTCAGTCATGTTCAGTGAGGCCAGGCATCGGAGCCCTTACTGTGTTCATGCCAACAGGTATTAATACACTAGTAATAAGAAAATAAAAGTTTAAAGAATTGTGCATGAGAGTGCAAACTCACCTCAGTGTTTTACTCAGCACCACATGAAGAACATTGGGCATTGGGAATAGACTTTCCGGGCAGGAAAACCAACTCAGTCTGCCAAATACCAACATATTCATCCTTCCTGTGGTAAATAACATTGGACATAAATTTACTTGCATCAACTTTCTTGTCACCAATCTCAGCTATGGTGCTATAGCACCTTCACTGCAAACACTGAGTGACAGCTAGAGCTACAGGTCTGATTACTACACTAAAGAAATCTTTCACTTTGGAACATTTTCATGTTTAAGAACACCGTACCTGGTCGTGACACTCTGCTGACACTTGTCAGAAAGTACTGGAACTCAGCTCTGTAAAGAGTCAGATTCTCAATATTAAAAGAAGTGGAAATGAGACAGTTCAACACTTGAATCTGAAGACCAATTGTTTAAAGTTAAGCACAAGGAGAGAGAGAGAGAGAGAGAGAGAGAGAAAAAAAAAAAAGACATTCGTATGTTACACAGGATGCAGTCATGTGCTGCCTCATCCTGACACCTTTGCACCACATGGTCTCAACCCTAAGCTGGTTTTTAAAAATGGCTGAAAGTTTTTCAAAGTGTCTAAGGGTACAGAAGATGTATCCCAAAACATGAATTCTGCAGGTACAATGCAAAAGTAGATGAAGCAGAAACAGCTGCTGTAATGGAAATTTTTGTATACAGGGGCAAGAATTTTAAGTCCCGTGGATGACAGTTGGACTTATAGCGTTAAGAAATCGGCCATATCCATAGAAACATTTTTTCTGTGTAGGGAGACTTGTTGAAGGTCTGGTCTTTGAGATATTTTACTGATGCTTGAATGTGGATGTAGTAAAGAAGAATATTTATTATCATTGCATGTACATAAAAAAACCTTTTCAATTAACTTAACCTAATTACAGTTTGACACAATCCAACCATTAGGAAAAGTGGGCATCCACAATTTTGTACCTGGGACCAACTGCAGATCTCAAGATCCTGTCATGGTCAAGGGCAGGGAACTGAACATGTGACCAAAATATGCATGATTTATTTTATTTCAGTAAATAATTGGTAAGAGGACACTTGCATTCCCTGAAATTTAGAGTATGATGGTGCTGTACCTCTACACATGCAGGAATGACAGTATTGTTTATTTGGGTACTGGTAGATGTTGGAATAAGTGAAAATTATAAAACTGTTGTATGGAATAAGACGAAAATATGGCAGCATATGTGAGATAAGGAACAGACAAGGTGGAATTTATATAACACCTGATAAAATGTGTGACAGTGAACATAACACCAGGTAACAAATTGGTCACACAGGTCTGAATGCAATTCTTTACATTATGGGTAAATACGACAATGACCAATGTACTGGATGCCTACTTTAAAGTTAAGGTGGGAGGTTGGCCCCCTTACACACGTCATAAAAATTCTGACCAATCAGATGCATTCTTTATATTTTTAATGATCAAAAAACAAACACAAAAAAGTCAGAGTTTTTATGCATTCTGTACTCAGTGAAGCATAAAACCTGTGGTATTTAAAGATTGCTTTGTCTGGGTACAGTGTGTCACCAGATAACTGGAAATTGCACTGTTTGTTCTTGAGTGCCTTCAACAGATTAAAATACGAGGGTAGGCTGAAAAGTTCTAAGGCTCATCCCTCGTACAATGCAATGCTAAAATACCCTCAACCGTATGAGCATTGTGTTCTTTATAATTTGCAGTTGTGTAATTAATTAAGATCGTATTTTTTTTATCTTGTTGAGATTTAGAAAGTCCTCCATGCATTTGTAATCACTTGCCTGGATTATTGTAATGCCCTTTATGCTGGTATTGATCAGGCTTCGCTATCACGTCTACTGACAGGAACACGTCGATGTGAGCACATTACCCCTATTCTTGCCTCTTTTTTAGAATTAATTTTAAAATTTTGTTTACTTTTAAAGTTTTGAGTGGCTTGGCTCCCATGTATCTGGCAGACCTCTTATAGTGCAGCAGATAATATTTAGAGCATAATCCTGCAAATGGTGATAAAAGCATCAAATTCAGCAGAAATACTCCTCAGACAATCTTCTTTTGAAAAAACCGATTGGCCACTTGAACTTTCAGTTGGCCAATCGGACACTTGCATCCCCTGTTACACAGGGGTTAAAATTAAAAGATGCTCTAGTTATATTGAAACCTATGCCACATTACTTGCCTGATCATAAAGATTCCAAAAAGGTATGGTTTGGGCAGTCTGTAACTGAATTCTATGGAGTTATGGGATAAAAACAGCAAGAATGGTGACAAAGGTCAGTGTCGGTTTGTACAGGGGTCAAAAGTTAAAGTTGCTCCAATTTTGGTAAAAAGTGATGCAAATTACTAGTTAATACGGTTTTAAAAATGAATAGTTTGGACCATGCATCATCCTTATCACGGGGTAACATATGTCACATGTCATAGAATCCAATAGACGTAGACCTTGTTTGACCTTTACTTTGGAGACCAAGCATTCAACACTGTCAACACTATTCCATTTATTAATTCTATTAGCTCAAATCATTTGTTCATGTTATGCAAAACAAGGAATATTTCTAGATCACCCTCTGTGCATTTGCAGTTAATGAGTCAAATTTAAGGGAGGTAAAGTGTTAATTTCACCTGGTTCTTACTGTAATACTGTCCCTTACAAAGTGAAACTATTTCTCAATTTAAATTTATTCAAATTTACAGTGGAAAACACGGCTGGATTCTGAATAACTTCTCTCTCGTAGGAGATCCAGCCATTCAGAACCCCGAACAAAAGACAAACTTTTTATAAAACACAACATGGGTGTGACAAATGTAGACCTTATTTCACAAAATATTTCCTTTATTGGTCCCTGTGGGCATTAAAGGGAGGTCCAGCCCCCGCCCATAACAGGACATATTATAATTTATATTGTAACTTGAATCTCTTTGTTCTAGGTGGAAAACCGGTTCTGCCCAGTTTAACATGCATGTTTAAGCAAATAGACTAAAAATATACCAACCTAAGAATATAACCATTTAAGTAATTATGTAATACCAAAACAAATTGCAAAGAATGCAAAATAATAAAATGATATATAAATACAGGACTATATCTAACAAAGTTAGCATGCAAGTTAACATCTGCAAAATGTCTTGTAAATGACTCCATAGGTGTTTATCAGGTTACAGTTTTGGAAGTGTTTATTTCTTGCTAGCTTTTACATAATATACCAGAAATGAAGCCGTTAGCAAGAAGCTACATTAGGAAGTGACATCCTATGCTGACCTTAATAAAATGATATATAAATACAGGAATATATCTAACAGAAAGTTAGCGTGCAAGCTAATGTCTGCAAAACTTCTTGTAAATAAGGTCAGAGGTATTATTAGGTCCCAAAAACAGCGGTTTCAGTTTTAGAAGTGTTTATTTCTCGCTAGCTTTTACATAATATGAGAAAGATGTATATACGAAGTCTATTAGAAAAGAAACCGACCTTTTTATTTTTTCAAAAACTATACGGATTTGAATCACGTGTGACTGCGTCAGACAAGCCTGAACCCTCGTGCGCATGTGTGAGTTTTTCCACGCCTGTCAGTTGCGTCATTCGCCTGTGAGCAGGCTTTGAGTGAGGAGTGGTCCACCCCCTCGGCGGATTTTCATTGTCGCGGAATGATTTGGGCTTTTTTTCCCCCATCAGAATTTTTTCAGAAACTGTTAGACTGGCAGCTGGAAACCATAGAAAAATTTATCTGGCTTTCGGTGAAAATTTTACAGGCTTCACAGAGAATAAGGACTGTTACTATAGCTTTAAGGACGCTTGAGCGCCGTGCCGCCATCAAGAGCCACAAACCACCGGATCATTTCTAAACAGATGGCTCTGTGGATCCGAGACCGTCGTGTGCACTTTCTCTGGTTATCACAAGAGCTGGACATCAACAATTTTCCAGCAGATTTCACTTTTAACAAGAGATTTTGTCATGGAAAGCCGAGCGGAGGCTTCCTGCGTCATGACCGATTTGCTGATGGAGCGAGACAAAGAACACCTCCGTTTTGGTCTCACAGGACGGCTTTGAGATGGCGTTCAGACAGCTGTCGGTGGTTTTTACATCGAGTGATTATCTGAGAAATTGTGGATGTGCCTGGACATCCACATCATTTCAAGAGTCTGACAATAGGACTGGACTTATGCTGAGCACAGATGGACGGACGACTTGTGGGGCATATGCACTGATGGCATTCATCACTACTCCTGTAATTTCCAACTTTGCACTCCTCACCCTGTTAGACACTTGCTTAACCTCCACCACACTCTTAATGGGTGATTCTTAGACTACGGGCACTTATGTCCTTTGATCATATTGTAAGAAAAACAGAAAAAAGGGGAAATTTCACACTTTTTATAGTTATCTTTACAATGAAAGTGTGTTAAGAAATTTGTTCTAGTAGTCTATGATGACTTTCACCTTTTTTCAGCATCATTATATGCAAATATTGCCGTTTTGTGCTTGTCCCACACCCAGACTTTTGATCTTCAATGATAAAAATGAATGGTAAAGAAATGTTTTTTCTAATGTTTTAAAATATCTCTGAATAAAATCAGTAAAATAATCAAAACATAATTGGGGTATTCAATGTCATACAACTGTTGTGATTTTTTTTTTTTTTTTTTTTAAACAAAATGTAGTTGTCCCACACTATTGCCGTAATTTCCACCACAACACTGTAATGTCCCTTTAAACAGTTTGTATGAAAGATTGAGTAGTTTCTATGGAGATAAACAGTGACATCAGAGCACATGTATATAGCGCCAAATCACAAACAAACAGTTGCCCCAAGGCGCTTTATATTGTAAGGCAATGGTGTGGTGGAAGTTACATTTACAAGGCCAATAGTGCCCGTAGTTAAAGAATCACCCTAATATACTCTTCCTTTGGAATGACAACACCATTTCTCCTCCCATCCACACCATGATGCAACAGTTTGAACAAGCCTCCAATGCTTAAATGGACTGCATTTATATAGTGCTTTCCATCTGCACCAGAGGCTCAAAGCGCTTTATAATAATGCCTCACATTCACCCTGATGTGCCGCCAAGGTGCTCACCACACACCAGGAGCAACTAGGGGATTAAGGACCTTGCCCAAGGGCCCTTGGTGATTTTCTGCTTGGTCTCTTGCACATAGGGTATGCCTACTTTTCTCCTCTCCATCATACCAGCCAACTTTGTCTCTTTATCAGTCATAATGCCAACATTCAAACATCCCAACTCATAACTTTCTTCATCTCTCACTGCCTCCTGACATGTTCTTTGCCTCTTCTTTGAAGAAGAGAACAATTTTCCCTGGCACCACGTTGAGCAACAGCACCAGTGGTGGTCGTCGTTAATCCGGACCCTGACTCATCCCGATTGAAAATTCAATTTGTTATTGTATCAGATGCGCTTCCTGATGTAGCCCTACGTATTTATCCAGGCTTGAGACAGGCACTCCAAATGCACCCAATGTGGCCGAGATTTGATAAAAATTCCAGTGTATGCCCTTTCTGTTTCTTCCCACCTCATTTACCTGTGCATGTAATGTACACCCCATGTGGCTGAGTTAATTTTGTCTTGTATAACTATCTAATTTTCCCACAAATACCTTTCTGTTTGGCGATTAAAAGTTAGGTCAGCCTTTTGTCTGGTGTAAATTTCTTCAGTAATGAGGCACTGTTCTTTGTAGCCACATGGAATGTTTGGCACTGTGACTATCCCCGTAACCAGGCAGGTCTACACATGCAAGTCTCCAACCAGATGGTAACTCAGTAAATTATTTTCCTTAGGCAGTGTTTTGCATTCATATTTCCTATTTTTTTCCCCTTTTTAACCATTTTAAATGACTGTTGTAAGTCCCTTCGGCTGCTCCCTTGTTTTCACTTGGGGTCACCACAGTGGATCTACATGTTGATTTGGCACAGGTTTTACAATGTGCCCTTCCTGACGCAACTCCACATTACATGGAGAAATATGGCAAATTTCTGCACTGAAACCACACGCACTAACCACTTGGCCACCACCCCTGTAATTGCTCAAAGTCAACTTTCAACATAAAGCCCTTTGAACGCTTGCTTTTCCGATATACTTCTTTCCTCCAGCGAAACTCATTCATGGTATTATGATACTCAACTCAAAGTTCTTTTCTTTATCTCTTTCTATGGCAATGTGTCATAAATTTTCTTTTGAACTCTATAATGCCATCTTGCCTTGTGACACGACAAAGCAAGGGCACAGTGGTTGCCAATTATTACCAAATATACATGTGCCATCTCAATGCACCGCAGTTAATAATAAAAAGAATCTGTTTAGAGCAGGGGCGGGCAAAGACACAGTAGGTTTTCCTTGCAGCCAATCACCTCAGCAGGTGGGTTGCTGATTAGCTTCTCCCCTAAGCATAAACACCTGATCATTAATGAAATCACCTGCTGAGGTGATTGGTAGCAAGGAAAACCTGCAGGGTCTCTGTCCTTCATGGCACATGATTGCCCACCCCTGGTTTAGACTATATTAAAGTGAGGCCCTTAAACCAAGCATACTAACCACTTTGCCACCACTAGAGGTGGGCAATACCGGGAATTTTGGTATTGATCCGATATCAAGAAAATACAGGCCCAGTATCGCCAATAGATATTTTCATATTTAAGCTTCATAGATCTAAAGGATCTAAAAGACCTAGGATAGAATTTCGCCAAACACTGTACGTGACAAGAAAATATCACAATCAACATTTTTGTTTAAAAAAAAAAAAATATCACTCAACACAACTTAAAACAAAGTCTCCTGAGGTAGAGGGCTGACAAACCACAATACAGGGGTGCGCTGCTCTGTGTTGTGTGACAGTGCTGCTCTTACAGACAGAGAGTAGACTTTGATGAATCTGCGTGCGCAACAGTCAGTGCGTACGGGAGAGAAAAAAGCTTGAGTATCGATCTTTTTACACGAGGATCGTTCAATATTAATACCAGCGTTGGTATCGATATTAGAATCGATCTGCCCACCTTGCCTGCATAATCTGTTTAGATTTTGGTATTGAAACAAACCTGACAATTCTTTGTAGCTGATGCCAAACTTTTGAGTTGTATTCGCAAGACTATCTCATTTTCCAGGATCAACATTAGTGGTGCAGAATCAAATATTGACATTGATACTAAAAAAAAAAAACGCCAGAGCCTTTCACTCAGTAAAAGATTGCAAAAACATAAAAAAATACCGTGTGTATATATTTTGTTGCCTTTTTTTTTTTTTTTTTTAAAGGGACAGCATTACAAAAGGAGCGGTTTTCCGCGTTTTCATTGATCAGGCTGCAGACGTAACGACCAGCATGTTTTCTTACGGTAAATTCCACGGCAGGTTTCCGTTCTTCCCGATCCCCATGCCGTTACAGGCCGCCGCTATGAGGCGGACAGGCTTCCGATGCACGCTGCCGTCCTCGTGCTTCCTTTCCATCTCAGGTGTGTGCAGGCTGTGCGCGTGCAGGAAAACTAAATCATCAATGACACGGTCCGCCCACCGCACGCACGCTGCAATTGGACGTTGTAGACACGCCCTGAATCGATCGCTCCTCCCACAGCACAGCAACGTCAACCACTGAGCATCAGATTCATGACAGCACTGTTTTTGTTTTTTTGTTTTGTTTTAAATGGAGGAATTTCCTGAAACAATTGATAGAGCTTGAAACAGATCCGATCATTAAAAGCCAGACAGGGAACCCGGCGGCTCTGGGTTATTTCTCAGTGGGGGGCATGATTATTTCAGGTGAGGAGAGATAATATGTAGAAAATGTGCAAATATCCATAAGAAGAAAAAAGTGCATACTACATATGTTGTTAATACAAAATTGCAGGAACTAACAGGAGCAAATTGTTTAAAAACCCACAACGACCAGCCCATTGGTGCATAGTTACATTTGCACTTTCAATCATTATACCTCCATCAAAGATTTCATCAGTGTTTGTCTGTTAGTAGGATAACTCAAAAAGTCAGGATGGACCACAATGGAAATAAGTGTGTTCATCCATGTATTGTTAATGTACTTACAATTATATTATGTACTTACACTGAACTCTACTAAACAAAATCACTCAATCAATCATTAACAGATTCAAATAACATTTGGTGAACAGATAGATAATGTTGCGGGAAAATGTGATTCAATTATTGGAAGTAATTTCATCAAAATACAAATAACTCAGAAATTAATCAGACATTATGAGTTAAAAATGGATCTGAGTCTAAATCTAATTAACTCCGTGCACGACAGCCCACCTTGCCACCAAGATGATTAAACCATTACTTAAGAAATCTAATCTTGACCTTAGTGTATTGAAAAATTGTAGGCCGATAGCAAATCTTATCATTTTGTTCTAAAACTCTGGAAAAAGTGGTTTCACAGCAGCTCATGGACCACCTTACTGAGAATAATCTCTTTGAGCCACTGCTGTCTGCATTCATATTATTTCACACTGACAGCTCTCATGAAAGTGGTGAATGATTTTCTGCTTGCAATGGATTCAGACACCACTACAGTTCTGGTGCTGTTAGATTCTACTGCTGCATTTGATATGGTGGATCACTATACTCTACTTGATAGGTTGGAGAATCATTTTAGGATTACTGGGAATACCCTTGCATGGTTGACATCATACCTAACCAGTCATTCTCACTGTATTTTATATAACAACACTACCTCTAACCTTGGTGATATGAGATATGGGGTCCCACAGAGGTCTGTCCTAGGCCCCCTGCTTTTCTCCCAACAAAATTGGGCAGGTGCATAAATTTGGGCTCCCTTGTCATTTTATTGATTTGAATACATTTAGCACTAATTATTGGAACACAAAATTGGTTTGGTAAGCTCACTGACCCTTGACCTCCTTACACAGGTGAATCCAATCATGAGAAAGAGTATTTAAGGTGGCCATTTACAAATGTTTCCCCTCTTTGCATCTCTTCTAATGAGTGGCAACAAGGGAGCCTCTAAACAACTCTCAAATGACCTCAAAACAAAGACTGTTCAACATCATGGTTTGGGGGAAGGATACAAAAAGCTATCTCAGATATTTCAGCTGTCAGTTTCCACTGTGAGGAAGATAGTGAGGAAATGGAGGACCACAGGCACAGTACTAGTTAAGGCCTTAAGTGTCAGGCCAAGAAATATCTGATAAGCTGAAGAGAAGGATGATGAGAACAGTCATAGTCAACCCACAGACCTGCTCCAAAGACCTACAACATGATCTTGTTTCAGATAGTGTCTCTGTGCATCATTCAACTATACAGCACACTTTGCACAAGGAGATGCTGTATGATGCTGTAATGCAGAGGAAGCCTTTTCTGCGTACATGGCACAAACAGTCGCTTGAGGTATGCTAAAGCACATTTGGACAAGTCAGCTTCATTTTGAAATAAGGTGTTGTGGACTGATGAAACTAAAATTGAGCTATTTGGACATAACAAGAGGTGGTATGCATGGCTAAAAAAAAGAACACAGCATTCCAAGAAAAACACTTGCTACCTACAGTAAAAATTTGGAGGTGGTTCCATCATGCTGTGGGGCTGTGTGGTCAGTGCAGGTACTGGGAATCTTGTTAAAGTTGAGGGTCACATGGATTCCAGTCAATATCAGCAGATTCTTGAGAACAATGTTCATGAATCAGTGACAAAGTTGAAGTTGCGCCGGGGCTGGATCTTTCAACAAGACAATGACCTTAAACATTGCTCAAAATCTACTAAGGCATTCATGCATAAAAACAAGTACAATGTTCTAGAATGGCCATCTCAGTCCCCAGACCTGAATATTATTGAAAATCTGTGGTGTCATTTTAAGTGGGCTGTTCATGCTCAGAAACCATCAAACCCAAGATGTTTTGTAAAGAAGAATGGTCAAAAATACCTTCAACCAAAATCCAGACTCTCATTGGAAGCTATTGCAAGCATTTAGAGGCTGTTATTTCTGCAAAAGTAAGATCTACTATATAATGATGTATTTTTCTGTTGGGGTGCCCAAATTTATGCACCTGCCTAATTTTGTTTAAAGAATTATTGCACACTTACTGTAAATCATATAAACTTCATTTCACTTCTCCAATATGACTGTGTTTGTCTGCTAGATGATATATTTAACTGATATTTCTGATCCAGACAACCAATGATTTATAAAGGAAAATCATGAAAATTATCAGGGGTGCCCAAACTTTTGCATACAAAAGAGCACAGCGGTGTTCTGCTGTATCTGTTAGCTGTTTGAACTGAGCTGTTTGAGTTCTTTGAATTAACAGTCTTTTTCAAGACTTTTTTTTTACCGTGCTCCAACGCCTAAAGAAGACCTCTAACGGTCGAAGCATCGCGACGGAGCTCTTTTATCAGCTAACCTTCATCAGCGTTGGCAAGCTAACTAGCTTGCTAACGCTTTTGTTTTTATTTTATTTTTTAGCACTGTTGTCGTGCTGCTCCACAGCCTGCCTAGTGGATTTTTATTTTATTTTAGCACTGTTGTCGTGTGTTACCTGTGCTGCTCCACAGCCTGTTCAGTGGATTTTTATTTTATTTTTTAGCACTGTTGTCGTGCGTTACCTGTGCTGCTCCACAGCCTGTCCAGTGGATTTTTATTTTATTTTTTAGCACTGTTGTCGTGTGTTACCTGTGCTGCTCCACAGCCTGTTCAGTGGATTTTTATTTTATTTTTTAGCACTGTTGTCGTGCGTTACCTGTGCTGCTCCACAGCCTGTTCAGTGGATTTTTATTTTATTTTTTAGCACTGTTGTCATGTGTTACCTGTGCTGCTCCACAGCCTGTCTAGTGGATTTTTATTTTATTTTTTAGCACTGTTGTCGTGTGTTACCTGTGCTGCTCCACAGCCCGTCCAGTGGATTTTTATTTTATTTTTTGGCACTGTTGTCGTGCGTTACCTGTGCTGCTCCACAGCCTGTTCAGTGGATTTTTATTTTATTTTTTAGCACTGTTGTCGTGCGTTACCTGTGCTGCTCCACAGCCTGTTCAGTGGATTTTTATTTTATTTTTTAGCACTGTTGTCGTGCGTTACCTGTGCTGCTCCACAGCCTGTTCAGTGGATTTTTATTTTATTTTTTAGCACTGTTGTCGTGTGTTACCTGTGCTGTTCCACAGCCTGTCCAGTGGATTTTTATTTTATTTTTTACCACTGTTGTCGTGTGTTACCTGTGCTGCTCCACAGCCCGTCCAGTGGATTTTTATTTTATTTTTTGGCACTGTTGTCGTGTGTTACCTGTGCTGCTCCACAGCCTGTTCAGTGGATTTTTGTTTTGTTTTTTGGCACTGTTGTCGTGCGTTACCTGTGCTGCTCCACAGCCTGTCCAGTGGATTTTTATTTTATTTTTTTTTATTTTTTTTTTTTTTTAAGCACTGTTGTCGTGCGTTACCTGTGCTGCTCCACAGCCTGTCCAGTGGATTTTTTTTTTTTTTTTAGCACTGTTGTCGTGCGTTACCTGTGCTGCTCCACAGCCTGTCCAGTGGATTTTGATTTTTATTTTATTTTTTTTTTGGCGCTGTTGTCGTGCGTTACCTGTGCTGCTCCACAGCCTGTCTAGTGGATTTTTATTTTGTTTTAGCACTGTTGTCGTGCGTTGCCTGTGCTGCTCCACAGCCTGTCCAGTGGATTTTTATTTTTATTTTATTTTATTTTTTAGCACTGTTGTTGTGCGTTACCTGTTCTGCTCCACAGCCTGTCTAGTGGATTTTTATTTTGTTTTAGCACTGTTGTCGTGCGTTACCTGTGCTGCTCCACAGCCTGTCCAGTGGATTTTGATTTTATTTTTTTTTTATTTATTTTTTTTTTTTAGCACTGTTGTCGTGCGTTACCTGTGCTGCTCCACAGCCTGTCCAGTGGATTTTTATTTAGCACTGTTGTCGTGCGTTACCTGTGCTGCTCCACAGCCTGTCTAGTGGATTTTTATTTTGTTTTAGCACTGTTGTCGTGCGTTGCCTGTGCTGCTCCACAGCCTGTCCAGTGGATTTTTATTTTTATTTTATTTTTTAGCACTGTTGTTGTGCGTTACCTGTGCTGCTCCACAGCCTGTCTAGTGGATTTTTATTTTGTTTTAGCACTGTTGTCGTGCGTTGCCTGTGCTGCTCCACAGCCTGTCCAGTGGATTTTTATTTTTATTTTATTTTATTTTTTAGCACTGTTGTTGTGCGTTACCTGTGCTGCTCCACAGCCTGTCTAGTGGATTTTTATTTTATTTTAGCACTGTTGTTGTGCGTTACCTGTGCTGCTCCACAGCCTGTCTAGTGGATTTTTATTTTATTTAGCACTGTTGTCGTGCGTTACCTGTGCTGCTCCACAGCCTGTCTAGTGTCGGATTCCCTGTTTGGGAATCCGCTAGCTTAGCGTAGCTACTAGCTCTTAGCCGTTTTAGCATGGCGGCTTCTCCTGTCTCTCCCGTACTTTTCTGCTCTGGGTGTGAAATGTTTAGTTATTCCTCGGCCTCTTTTAGCAGTAACGGTACTTGTAATAAGTGCAGCTTATTCGTAGCTTTGGAGGCCAGGCTGGGCGAATTGGAGGCTCGGCTCCGCACCGTGGAAAATTCTACAGCTAGCCAGGTCCCTGTAGTCGGTGCGGACCAAGGTAGCTTAGCCGCCGTTAGTTCCCCCCTGGCAGACCCCGTGCAGTCGGGAAAGCAGGCTGACTGGGTGACTGTGAGGAGGAAGCGTAGCCCTAAACAGAAGCCCCGTGTACACCGTCAACCCGTTCACATCTCTAACCGTTTTTCCCCACTCGACGATACACTCGCCGAGGATCAAACTCTGGTTATTGGCGACTCTGTTTTGAGAAATGTGAAGTTAGCGACACCAGCAACCATTGTCAATTGTCTTCCGGGGGCCAGAGCAGGCGACATCGAAGGACATTTGAAATTGCTGGCTAAGGCTAAGCGTAAATTTGGTAAGATTGTAATTCACGTCGGCAGTAATGACACTCGGTTACGCCAATCGGAGGTCACTAAAATTAACATTGAATCGGTGTGTAACTTTGCAAAAACAATGTCGGACTCTGTTGTTTTCTCTGGGCCCCTCCCCAATCAGACCGGGAGTGACATGTTTAGCCGCATGTTCTCCTTGAATTGCTGGCTGTCTGAGTGGTGTCCAAAAAATGAGGTGGGCTTCATTGATAATTGGCAAAGCTTCTGGGGAAAACCTGGTCTTGTTAGGAGAGACGGCATCCATCCCACTTTAGAGGGAGCAGCTCTCATTTCTAGAAATCTGGCCAATTTTTTGGGATCCTCCAAACTGTGACTGTCTAGCGTTGGGACCAGGAGGCAGAGCTGTGGTCTTATACACCTCTCTGCAGCTTCTCTCCCCCTGCCATCCCCCTATTACCCCATCCCCGTAGAGACGGTGCCTGCTCCCAGACCACCAATAACTAGCAAAAATCTATTTAAGCATAAAAATTCAAAAAGAAAAAATAATATAGCACCTTCAATTGCACCACAGACTAAAACAGTTAAATGTGGTCTATTAAACATTAGGTCTCTTTCTTCTAAGTCCCTGTTGGTAAATGATATAATAATTGATCAACGTATTGATTTATTCTGCCTAACAGAAACTTGGTTACAGCAGGATGAATATGTTAGTTTAAATGAGTCAACACCCCCGAGTCACACTAACTGTCAGAATGCTCGTAGCACGGGCCGGGGCGGAGGATTAGCAGCAATCTTCCATTCCAGCTTATTAATTAATCAAAAACCTAGACAGAGCTTTAATTCATTTGAAAGCTTGTCTCTTAGTCTTGTCCATCCAAATTGGAAGTCCCAAAAACCAGTTTTATTTGTTATTATCTATCGTCCACCTGGTCGTTACTGTGAGTTTCTCTGTGAATTTTCAGACCTTTTGTCTGACTTAGTGCTTAGCTCAGATAAGATAATTATAGTGGGCGATTTTAACATCCACACAGATGCTGAGAATGACAGCCTCAACACTGCATTTAATCTATTATTAGACTCTATCGGCTTTGCTCAAAAAGTAAATGAGTCCACCCACCACTTTAATCATATTTTAGATCTTGTTCTGACTTATGGTATGGAAATAGAAGACTTAACAGTATTCCCTGAAAACTCCCTTTTGTCTGATCATTTTTTAATAACATTTACATTTACCCTGATGGACTACCCTGCAGTGGGGAATAAGTTTCATTACACTAGAAGTCTTTCAGAAAGCGCTGTAACTAGGTTTAAGGATATGATTCCTTCTTTATGTTCTCTAATGTCATATACCAACACAGAGCAGAGTAGCTACCTAAACTCTGTAAGGGAGTTAGAGTATCTTGTCAATAGTTTTACATCCTCATTGAAGACAACTTTGGATGCTGTAGCTCCTCTGAAAAAGAGAGCTTTAAATCAGAAGTGTCTGACTCCGTGGTATAACTCACAAACTCGTAGCTTAAAGCAGATAACCCGTAAGTTGGAGAGGAAATGGCGTCTCACTAATTTAGAAGATCTTCACTTAGCCTGGAAAAAGAGTTTGTTGCTCTATAAGAAAGCCCTTCGTGAAGCTAGGACATCTTTCTACTCATCACTAATTGAAGAAAATAAGAACAACCCCAGGTTTCTTTTCAGCACTGTAGCCAGGCTGACAAAGAGTCAGAGCTCTATTGAGCTGAGTATTCCATTAACTTTAACTAGTAATGACTTCATGACTTTCTTTGCTAACAAAATTTTGACTATTAGAGAAAAAATTACTCATAACCATCCCAAAGATGTATCGTTATCTTTGGCTGCTTTCAGTGATGCCGGTATTTGGTTAGACTCTTTCTCTCCGATTGTTCTGTCTGAGTTATTTTCATTAGTTACTTCATCCAAACCATCAACATGCTTATTAGACCCCATTCCTGCCAGGCTGCTCAAGGAAGTCCTACCATTATTTAATGCTTCAATCTTAAATATGATCAATCTATCTTTGTTAGTTGGTTATGTACCACAGGCCTTTAAGGTGGCAGTAATTAAACCATTACTTAAAAAGCCATCACTTGACCCAGCTATCTTAGCTAATTATAGGCCAATCTCCAACCTTCCTTTTCTCTCAAAGATTCTTGAGAGGGTAGTTGTAAAACAGCTAACTGATCACCTGCAGAGGAATGGTCTATTTGAAGAGTTTCAGTCAGGTTTTAGAATTCATCATAGTACAGAAACAGCATTAGTGAAGGTTACAAATGATCTTCTTATGGCTTCGGACAGTGGACTTATCTCTGTGCTTGTTCTGTTGGACCTCAGTGCTGCTTTTGATACTGTTGACCATAAAGTTTTATTACAGAGATTAGAGCATGTCATAGGTATTAAAGGCATTGCGCTGCGGTGGTTTGAATCATATTTGTCTAATAGATTACAGTTTGTTCATGTAAATGGGGAATCTTCTTCACAGACTAAAGTTAATTATGGAGTTCCACAAGGTTCTGTGCTAGGACCAATTTTATTCACTTTATACATGCTTCCCTTGGGCAGTATTATTAGACGGTATTGCTTAAATTTTCATTGTTACGCAGATGATACCCAGCTTTATCTATCCATGAAGCCAGAGGATACGCACCAATTAGCTAAACTGCAGGATTGTCTTACAGACATAAAGACATGGATGACCTCTAATTTCCTGCTTTTAAACTCAGATAAAACTGAAGTTATTGTACTTGGCCCCACAAATCTTATAAGCATGGTGTCTAACCAGATCGTTACTCTGGATGGCATTTCCCTGATCTCTAGTAATACTGTGAGAAATCTTGGAGTTATTTTTGATCAGGATATGTCATTCAAAGCGCATATTAAACAAATATGTAGGACTGCCTTTTTGCATTTACGCAATATCTCTAAAATCAGAAAGGTCTTGTCTCAGAGTGATGCTGAAAAACTAATTCATGCATTTATTTCCTCTAGGCTGGACTATTGTAATTCATTATTATCAGGTTGTCCTAAAAGTTCCCTAAAAAGCCTTCAGTTGGTTCAGAATGCTGCAGCTAGAGTACTGACGGGGACTAGCAGGAGAGAGCATATCTCACCCGTGTTGGCCTCCCTTCATTGGCTTCCTGTTAATGCTAGAATAGAATTTAAAATTCTTCTTCTTACTTATAAGGTTTTGAATAATCAGGTCCCATCTTATCTTAGGGACCTCGTAGTACCATATTACCCCATTAGAGCGCTTCGCTCTCAGACTGCGGGCTTACTTGTAGTTCCTAGGGTTTGTAAGAGTAGAATGGGAGGCAGAGCCTTCAGCTTTCAGGCTCCTCTCCTGTGGAACCAGCTCCCAATTCAGATCAGGGAGACAGATACCCTCTCTACTTTTAAGATTAGGCTTAAAACTTTCCTTTTCGCTAAGGCTTATAGTTAGGGCTGGATCGGGTGACCCTGGACCATCCCTTGGTTATGTTGCTTTAGACGTAGACTGTGTTTCATAATTATTGTATGGCTTTGCCTTGCAATATGGAGCGCCTTGGGGCAACTGTTTGTTGTGATTTGGCGCTATACAAGAAAAAAGTTGATTGATTGATTGAACTGTAGCACCCCTTGGGCACGTATTGCTAAGTTTTGGGATTACCTTTCATTGCTATGCTGATGATACTCAGTAGTACATGCCGTTAACTGCTGGTAATTTCATGCACATAAAATCCTTAGATGATTGCCTTGTGTTGGTGAAAAGCTGGATGTCCAGCAATTTCTTACTTTAAACTCGGTCAAGACCGAAATGATGGTACTTAGTCCAGCGAGACATCAGCATCAGATTGGTCAATTAACGGTTAACATAGATATGTGTCATACATCACACTGACAAAGTGAGGAACCTTGGGCTGATTTTTGATCCCACATTGTCCTTTGACTTACACATTAGAGATATTACGAGGACTGCTTTCATCCACCTGTGAAACACAGCGAACATGTGCCCCATCCTGTCTATGGCTGATGCCGAGACCCTGATCCAAGAATTTATTTCCTCTAGGCTGGACTACTACAATGCTCTATTTTCTGGTTTACTGCAGTCCAGCATTAGGGGTCTCCAACTGGTTCAAAATGCTGCTGCCAGACTCTTGACAGGAAGTAGAAAGTTCGACCACATTACACCCATTTTGGCGTCTCTTCATTGTCTACCTGTTTCTGTGACGTTGGATTTTAAGCAGGGCTGGCCCAAGCCTTTATGGGGCCTTAAGCAGAATTTCATTTGGGGGCCCTCCTACCATCACCTCAGCGCCAGATGCCTCATTATTCCATAGGCTACACTGTTATGTGTGTAACGTACCCACAATCATTAGCATTATTTGTAATTATCTTACATCATACAGGTGTCATTCTTGTTTTTAACCTTAAAGGGGTAGCAAACTCATAAATACGTTTTAATTAACTTCTACATACAGAGTGATGTATAAGTATGGCCCATTTATTTAACTATTTGAAAGTAAAATCAGCAGGCAGGAGACTGCATTTATAGTAAACACGTTAAATAGTTTAATTTCTTTCAGATGTGCAATGGTGTGCAAAATGTTCAATATCCAAATACAAAATAGAATCAAATGACATTCACATTATCTTACAGAAAAATAAAGTTGTAATCAAAATTAAATACTTAAATAATAAATACAATACTTAATCTCCAAAATGAACATAGAAATCCACAACATAACAGCAATGTGTGTGCATAGCAATGCACACACATTGCACTGAGGGCTATTGCTTTAACTTTGGCCTGCAAACCATTGAGAGCTGAGCTACTTTTCCCCACTTTTTGCACCAAATTAATCCGAGGAGCTGATCTGCCCTGCTGTTTAACTCAAGATTTTCTTCGTAAGACTATCAAATGGCTTCGCCAAAATCCGGTCCACAACATTCAAATTGTCTGCCATTATGTGCAGAGTGCTTTGTGACGGTGGAGGAGCTCAGCAGCACCCGCTGCTCGGTAGGGACAGAAACTGCGATAGAAGTCAGAGTGATAGAAGTCAGTCTCCAAACACAAGACGCTACAAAAAAACCCACCAGAAATAGATGCTCGATTTGTCGCTAGTCATTTTTAACAAAGAAAATAAACTCAGAACAGAATGAAAATGCTCCCACGGATGTTTACACCAAAAGATCGCTGATTCGCTCATTTCGCTGTCAATCAAACAGGGATTCAACCTCAGACAGATCATCCAATCATCATGCAGAAGCTGAGCGTCCGGGCCAGCTGAGGCCAACCCACTGCCCCGTAGACCCCCAGACACGCTGAGTGTCCGATGGGCGGGACAAAGCCCAGCATTTATCCAATGACTCGTCTCGTTTCGCCTCCCCCTTGTGTCGCTATTGACGTTAAAGCACTGTGAAGCTGCGGGTTTGAGTGAGAAGAAGCCGATTCAGAACAAAAGTTGAGCGCGTTGTAGCGCATATTTAGTCAATGACATGTACACACAACAGTATATATTTGATCACTTATTTTTTGACATTTTAGAGGAAGCTGAGCTTCACTTGCAGTCTTAGAGCAATCGCCTCTGACTTTAAGACACCTAAAGTACTTTACACTAAACGAACGGAGCATTTCGCAAATAATGACAACAAAAATTGTAATATTGCAAACCTACCTTTGTCTTGTTTTTTCTCGTCTTCCAACTTCTTTTTTCTTTTCACCGCTCCAGAGGGATAATTTCTTTTCTGAGACATGACTTGCACTCACTTCTTTCCTCACGATTAGTCACCGACCACCTGACCCAAGCGGTGCATCTAAATTTGGCCAACGGTGGCAGCTGCCAACAGGATCGGCATCAATTAACCTAGTATTGGTATTTTGTCAAAATGAATTAATTTTTTTCGGATGTAATACAATTTCATTTAAATTATTCAATATTTTAATTTCATGTATATATTTACTTTTTTTTATCACAACGTCTCGGTGCTCTCGGGGCCCCTTGGTGGCGTGGAGGCCCTAAGCGACCGCGTAGTTGGCGTATGCCTTGGGCCAGCTCTGATTTTAAAGGTTCTGCTATTAACTTATAAACTTATTCACGGACTAGCACCTCCCCCCTTAGCTGACCTAATCAAACCCTACGTACCGGGTCGGTACGTAGTGCTTATTAACCTCGCTTGCTCGGTCTGTACGGAAATATCAGACCTCTTGTGTTTTTTGCAAGGACCTCGGTAATGCTCAGTCCATACTGTTAACCTCAGGTTGACATTTCCCCATACAGACCTCTTGCTTGGTTAATAATCCTTTAATATCTGTTCCTTTTTTTTCTGTTTTTCTTTATGTTCTTACTCTTCTGTAAATACCTTTTATGCTGCCTCTAGAACAGGTCCTCACTGTAAATGAGAACTGGTTCTCAAATGACCTATCTGGTTAAATAAAATAAAAATAAAAAAATCTTTGGCTTTGTGAAACACTGACTGACATCATTCTGCAATTTTTGGGACATTTTATAGACTGGATATTGAATTGATTAATCAAAAACTAATCGAGGGATTAAAGGACACATCACATGTTATTTAACATCCAGTTAGCAACACAATATCAAAGTATTCACGTTTGTAAGTCTATCTGTGCAAATGCGGTAATAATTACTGGTCTCTGATGTATTTTATTACTAATTATCCCTCTCGATCAGCGAGTCAGCAGGTGCGTTTCTCTGTGTGTGATGTACATTTTAGGAAAGGAGAAACATCCCACCCCTACAGACAGATTGAAAGAAACGCTGTCCACTAAAGAAGCTTCTGAGCTTTCATTCGAAAGTGATGGCACCGAAACTCTTAATATTTTTTGAGGGACTCTGCTGTCTGTGTCGCAGTGAACGCGTGTGATTGTGTCCGTGACACTGTTTTTACATCCTGCCTGAACATGCAGATGTATTTCTTGCATTGGAAAAAGTCAGAATACATTATTTTCAGGAGATAATGGACTTTCTAGCTAACATACCAGAATCATGAGAGAACTTTGTGAGGAGCTGACGGCTGAGATCATGGAAATAGAGACTGGAATGGACGTCACGTGACTAGCGGTGTGTCGCATGGCGGCCATTACTAAGGGTGGAGAGAGCGCCTTGAGCCTGTTAAACAGAAGTGAGCTTTTAATCAGCATGAATACAACTTACAAGGCTTCATTTATAAAAATCCACTGAGAATTATGGACAGGAAAAAAAAAAAACAGTAAATGAACAGAATGGCATATTTTCCCCAAATCCACACTTTACATAAAACATTTTTTTCTACCCAGACATGTATGGGTTCATTAGAAAGAGCAATTAAAGGGCTTTAAAATAAGCCTACTTTTATTAAAATCTGTTAACAAATCGCGATGAGAGAGAAAAGCAGCACAGTTTGTCATAATTTCCCAAAATTTCTGCATTTTACATAAACATTTTTTTTCCACCCACACATGCATAGGTTCATCGGAAAGAGCTTTCAAATGGCTTTAAAACAAGCCTACATTTATTAAAATCCGTTAAGAAATAGCGACGCTACTGCAAAAAAAACAAAAAAAAAACGGTCCGTTTATTATAGAGGGTTTTCATGTGACGTATCGGTCACGTCATTTTGTGCGGCCATTCTGGATTACGACGCGGTGGCCGCTGCGATACGCTACGTGCATTTGGTGAACAATTGCAGAAGCTTTAACGTCGATGTGAAGAAGCCTCACGGCACCGTGGCGCTGAGAGAGATCTGTCACTACCAGAAATTTACTGTTTTATTATATTATATATTACAATTTTATTCGGCAATAAAATTATATAAGAATACATAAAAATACCACTGAGGATGCCTTATTGTGCCTTATTGTTTCATGACATCTTGCCCTTTATTGTTCCATGCAAGTGCTATGTTGAAGATTGGCCAGCCGATTTCACCATATTTAATTTTATTGCTTCAAAACACTGAACCATTTCAACACAATTGCTTCATACTGATTCAGTGGTTCACAAAGCTTTGGTTTCTCCATCACTACCAACAAGTAGTGCTATTATTCTAAATAAAGCAAAGGCTCTTTAAAGAGCAACTATTTGAAAAAGCTGTTTTCTTTTATATATTACCATTAAATGAATGAATCATTAAACATGTCCATGAAGTCAAAGTTCAGTTAATAAGACTCTTGCACAGGTAGAAGCACCGACTCTATTGTGCACAATTTCAAAGCATTCACAGTCACTAGAATAGTCAAATTCATATTTTAGTAATTACTCTGTCCCGATTACAACATTAACAGCAATCACATAGTCAACAAGGCTGTCTCATTAGCAGCTACAAAACATTCAAGCGCCGGCTGGACTTTTCCTCAAAGCTATGGAAATGCTGTCGGAAACAATTGGAAAAACAAGCACTTACGAGTACTTAGTTTTTGGCAGTTTCAGTAGCAAATTTCACTACCAGCTTGACAGTGATTGTCCACTGACTGTTGTTGTGTTAGTGCGAATGGCCACACAATTTGTAAGTGCCAAACGAGCGGTGTTATATGTTCATGTGTGTCACCTGGAATTTGGCCAACACCTGTCACGAGGGCGCTCAATGGGCTTGCACAGTGCACACTGGCTTTCAGCCGCTGGTGTGCGCAAATAGTTGTAGCAACAAGTGTATGAGGCAGCTATGATTTTTACACGTTTTGCACATGATTCCTGCTTCATGCGCACTTTAGGTGCAAATCGACCAAATTCGCACTGTGTGAAGGGGCCCTTACTAACAGCTGGACCAGACTCCTGATCGATGAAGTGTGTACACACAAGGTGGCCACACGGGGTCTCTGTATTCTGCCTTCATTTGCTCTGCTATCAGTCTTTCAAGCTGTTCTGTGGGTCAACATCTTCATCGTGCCGTTTCTGCATCGAGTGTCCTCTGTCTGCATAGGACAAACGCAAAAAAAAAAAAAAAAAAATTTAGATGACTGGTAGCCAACTAACGCATGCTGTTATGAAAGCAACACAAAAACAGTGTCTTCATTATTTTCTGGAAGATTAAATGTAACAGTTGAAGATTTGACTTCTCCATTTCAATTTACTTTCATTTATATAGCGCCAAATCTCATCTGAGTTGCCTCAAGGCGCTTCACACAAGCAAGGTCTAACCTTACTAACCCCCAGAACAGCAGTGGTAAGGAAAAACTCCCTTTGAGGAAGAAACCTCAAGCAGACCAGACTCAAAGGGTCTGCTCTCCTAGCATAGCAGATTATGGCACAATATTCAGGGTTTCCCCCTATGATCCTCTTCATGGAGAGCTGGTTAGAAATGCAAATATTCAAAAAAAAAGTCTGGGATGATGTGATGGTGCCATGCATCGCTGCCTTCACCACACCATAGAACTGCCCCATGTCCTGGATGGATAACAAAGAATGCTTCCAATACGGATGCTTATCTACATTGTGGTCCTCGAGCACCGAGGTGCTGATCCGCAAGGTGCACTTCCAGCGCCTGGTGAGAGAAATCGCTCAGGATTTCAAGACCGACCTCCGCTTTCAGAGCTCCACCGTGATGCTCTGCAGGAGGCCGGCGAGGCTGACCTGGTCGACAGCTTCCTAGTTCACAATATCGCAGTGTGACACTGTCGGCCAGTTCGTTACATCACCACAAAATTCACTATCTGGTATAAGATACGGATCCACTGAACCAACTGCTACACATCTATCACAATAAATAGCTTTATCTCGAGCATTTAAAGCATTGTAATAACCGTACATTCTCCATTTTTCTATCACGCACCAGCCTCCTTGTAATCCAGAATGGAGACGGCACCTGTCCTGCAGCAAATTGGTCACGTGATTGAAAACCCTCTATTGATGATCTGCACATCTCCACCCTTAGTAAAGGTGCCTTCCTGTTCTAAGTGACGCTAACAGATTGACGTGCACATGTCCATTCCAGTCTATATTTCCATGGCGGAGATGCCGTGGGCCCACACCAAACTAGCGAAGATGATCAGGGGAGAGGGCTGCTTTTGGAAGTGGCCAAGAGTCTCATGTTATGTATACTGATAAAAATACAGGTGCTGAGTATTTTTTTGAGTGCTCATCAAGTATGCACATATGCACGCACACACACACACTCCTGCTACTTCCTCTGACTTCTCTTTTCTTCAGCTCTCCACTTCATCTTTTTCTTTAAGACTTCCTGTACAACTCAGAGATATGCATAATTTCTGAAAAAGATTGCTTATATGTGCAGTTCTAAGCAAAAAAAAAGGCAAAGCTCATCAAATCTTGTCTTTGAAATAGCCTGTTTTCTTATGTTGACATGACACTAAAATAACTATGTGCAGACGGTGCAGCTTTCAGCAAGGTTGCATGACAATTATTCCATAACAGAATGAACCATGACAAGTGTCCAGCAGCCATGGCTCACGGCCAGTGGGCTGGACACACCTGTCTGCACCAGCTGGGATTATACTTTTTGTTGTTCTTCTAAATCAGGACCACAATGGGAAAATGTATCATGCTGGCGGCCGCGGTCAGCCCCCTTGCACAGAGGTGGGCTTAATCACATGTCCATAAAGGACATGGGTCCACAGTAGGATCGCGTTGACATGGACACAGTTCTCCAGCTGACAATCACATGCCCTCCATGTGTGATGGTGGCAGTTGGGACCTCTTTGATGGAGTGGACGTGGACATTATTCTCCGGCTGGAAATTGCATAAGATCCATGAGTGACGACTTCTTTGTGGGCATTACGTATTTAATCTTGGAAATCCCTGTTCCCTGTTCAGTTTTTTTTTTTCTGGTAATTTTACTTTGAGTCTGTCGGATTTTGGATCTTGATGTGTACACAGTCTGTTCTCTGTACTGGAGCAGCACACTGTTATAGCCCCGTTATAGCTACTGCCGCAAGGTTCTCGCCACCGCAGTTGAGAGTAGGAGACCCCTACGCTGTGATTCAACCAAGTGAAGAGGGGCTTTTCTGTTTTTCTTTTTCCTTTTTCAAAGGACATGTCGCACGGTATTTATTGTCCCAGTTAGCAACACAAAGTAGGAGGTCTATTAGAAAAGTATCCGACCGTATTATTTTTTTAAAAAACCATATGGATTTGAATCACGTGCGATTACATCAGCCAAGCTTGAACCCTCATGGGCATGCGAGAGTTTTTTCACGCCTGTCAGTGACGTCATTCGCCTGTGAGCACGCCTTGTGGGAGGAGTGGTCCAGCCCCCTCGTCGGAATTCCTTTGTCTGAGAAGTTGCTGAGAGACTGGCGCTGTGCTTCATCAAAATTTTTTCAAAAACTGTGAGGCACATCCGAGTGGACACCATTCGAGAAATTCAGCTGGTTTTCGGTGAAAATTTTAACGGCTGATGAGAGATTTTGGATTGTTTCTATGGCTGAAAATTAAAAAAGCAAGTCTGCGAGCCATAACCACAAGATTACATACATATACATACTTATACATATTAAGTACACATACAGAGAAAAATTAATAGGTTAGTTAGCACATAAGTGTAAAGTGTGATAATCTGCGTAGTGAGCGAGTGTGAGGAAAGGAGAAACAGGAAGTATGGAGGCAACCGTTTATCCAACTCTTTACAAGCTGGACAAAATCTATCTTCATATGCCACATAGAACCTTTATTATTAAGCATACATAACAGTGCCTTATTGTTTCATGACATCTTGCCCTTTATTGTTCCATGCAAGTGCTATGTTGAAGATTGGCCAGCCGATTTCACCATATTTAATTTTATTGCTTCAAAACACTGAACCATTTCAACACAATTGCTTCATACTGATTCAGTGGTTCACAAAGCTTTGGTTTCTCCATCACTACCAACAAGTAGTGCTATTATTCTAAATAAAGCAAAGGCTCTTTAAAGAGCAACTATTTGAAAAAGCTGTTTTCTTTTATATATTACCATTAAATGAATGAATCATTAAACATGTCCATGAAGTCAAAGTTCAGTCAATAAGACTCTTGCACAGGTAGAAGCACCGACTCTATTGTGCACAATTTCAAAGCATTCACAGTCACTAGAATAGTCAAATTCATATTTTAGTAATTACTCTGTCCCGATTACAACATTAACAGCAATCACATAGTCAACAAGGCTGTCTCATTAGCAGCTACAAAACATTCAAGCGCCGGCTGGACTTTTCCTCAAAGCTATGGAAATGCTGTCGGAAACAATTGGAAAAACAAGCACTTACGAGTACTTAGTTTTTGGCAGTTTCAGTAGCTGTGTGTTGCGAATGCCATATGCTTTGAGACGGGTCACGGAAGTGCACAAAGTAAATCCTAGTGTATCACCGGATGGTCACTAATAGCCTAAACATTTCTGTGTGACGTCCTTTAACCGATAATGATAATAATCATTAGTTGCACCTTAATTTAATTGATGATCATTCAAAATCCTGTGTTAAATTTTCTCTGCAGGACTGATACTTTGTAATGTGGTTGTGGAGTCGCTGTGCTCTCAGCACATTTGCTGTAGTTTTAAATGTTTTGCTCCATCTTGTTGCCAACATGGACATCACAAGCTTTAGCAGGCTCTTTTTGTATTTTGTCAAACCACAAGTTTTAGTCTCTTCAAACCATAGAACCATCCGTCCCACTGCTACAGTCTCAACATGCCACAGCTAGCTACATACTTGACCGTCAAATTTATTATCAGGGCTGTCGAATAAATATCTCAGAGCATCGTAATTGAAATGTAAAAACGATAAGAAGGTACAATAATGCTTATGACCTTTATTTTATTTTTTATATAAAAAATACATTTAAAATCATACAGAGTAGAAGAAGCATTCATGAGTTATTTTAGCACATTTACAAAATTCTATGAGAAAATATACAAAAAGTTGAATATCAAAAACATATTTAACAATTTTGAAGAGAAATGTGTCTGTCCATAAGGTTACGGTTTGTACAGTAGTGTTGCGAATAATAGTAGTGCTATGTAACTAAAAAGATGAATCCAGGTTTTGGGTATATTTCTTATTGTTACATGGGAAACAAGGTACCAGTAGATTCGGTAGATTCTCGCAAATCCAACAAGACGACGCTTTCATGATATGCACACTCTTAAGGCTATGAAACTGGGCTATTAGTAAAAAAAAAAAAAGTAGAAAAGGGGGTGTTCACAATAATAGTAGTGTGGCAGTCAGTGAGTTCATCAATTTTGTGGAACAAACAGGTGTGAATCAGGTGTCCCTTATTTAAGGATGAAGCCAGCACCTGTTGAACATGCTTTTCTCTTTGAAAGCCTGAGGAAAATGGGACGTTCAAGACATTGTTCAGAAGAACAGCATAGTTTGATTAAAAAGTTGATTGGAGAGGGGAAAACTTATACACAGGTGCAAAAAATTATAGGCTGTTCATCTACAATGATCTCCAATGCTTTAAAATGGACAAAAAAAAAACCCAGAGACGCGTGGAAGAAAATGGAAAACAACCATCAAAATGGATAGAAGAATAACCACAATGGCAAAGGCTCACCCATTGATCAGCTCCAGGATGATCAAAGACAGTCTGGAGTTACCTGTAAGTGCTGTGACAGAAGACGCCTGTGTGAAGCTAATTTATTTGCAAGAATCCCCGGCAAAGTCCCGCTGGTAAATAAAAGACATGTGCAGAAGACGTTACAATTTGCCAAAGAGCACATCAACTGGCCTCAAGAGAAATGGAGGAATATTTTGTAGACTGATGAGAGTAAAATTGTTCTTTTTGGGTCCAAGGGCCACAGACAGTTTGTGAGACAACACCCAAACTCTGAATTCAAGCCACAGTTCACAGTGAAGACAGTGAAGCATGGTGGTGCAAGCATCATGATATGGGCAACTAAATACTAGTGTAGTGATTCACAGGATTGCTTAATTGTGTATGACGTTTTGCACATGATTCCTGCTTCATGCGCACTTTAGGTGCAAATCGACCAAATTCGCACTGTGTGAAGGGGCCCTTACTAACAGCTGGACCAGACTCCTGATCGATGAAGTGTGTACACACAAGGTGGCCACACGGGGTCTCTGTATTCTGCCTTCATTTGCTCTGCTATCAGCCTTTCAAGCTGTTCTGTGGCTCAACATCTTCATCGTGCCGTTTCTGCATCGAGTGTCCTCTGTCTGCATAGGACAAACGTAAAAAAATAAATAAATAAATTTTAGATGACTGGTAGCCAACTAACGCATGCTGTTATGAAAGCAACACAAAAACAGTGACTTCATTATTTTCTGGAAGATTAAATGTAACAGTTGAAGATTTGACTTCTCCATTTCAATTTACTTTCATTTATATAGCGCCAAATCTCATCTGAGTTGCCTCAAGGCGCTTCACACAAGCAAGGTCTAACCTTACTAACCCCCAGAACAGCAGTGGTAAGGAAAAACTCCCTTTGAGGAAGAAACCTCAAGCAGACCAGACTCAAAGGGTCTGCTCTCCTAGCATAGCAGATTATGGCACAATATTCAGGGTTTCCCCCTATGATCCTCTTCATGGAGAGCTGGTTAGAAATGCAAATATTCAAAAAAAAAGTCTGGGATGATGTGATGGTGCCATGCATCGCTGCCTTCACCACACCATAGAACTGCCCCATGTCCTGGATGGTAGCCACCAGGCAGATCCATCCTCACATCTCAAAAGTAACCATCTATCTGCTGCAGGCAGAAGAAATCTAGGCCTCCCTTTGGCCTTCTCCAGTCACCAAGGTCCTCAACAATGAGGCACCTGCACGCTGGATCAGACACAGAGAAACGAGCCACATGGCAAAAATGTTGTAACTGACATTCCCTCACCATGCAAGTACTTCTGAGTGTCCCTAAGTAACCGCTTGTTTGACAAAAAGTCATTGCAGACAGGATTATTCAAAGTTTTAAAGAAGTTATCAATTTAGTAGTCTTTTGTGATCTTCAGTAGTATTTCAGTTAGATTCATCCCGTTTGCTTACAGCCTGCCTAAACAGTTTATAAGCTATACTACGAATTCATTCTGCATACAAATAGAATGCTTATCAAGAGGAAAGGCTGTAAAAGTGGGTGCAAACTCTTATGCATTCCTTTACGCTGTCGTTGACATTTGTATTGAATTTATATCATGTTTTTGAGATTTGTTTGCATAGTGAGCAAAATTTTAGATTTTTTTTTTTTTGAGAAGCTTGAAAATTATTTTAGTGAAATTTTAAATGTGTAAAAGCTTAAGGGTTCCCACAATTTTTAACATGGTAGTGTATAAAAAAAAAAAAAAAAAAAAAAAAAAAAAAATCATAAAAAGATGATAATACTTTAAAATCTCTACGATGCACACCAGGCCAAAAAAATCTCTCTGGACCATCAAATCTACATTAAGTACCTTTTTGAGATGTTTTGTCATGTATGGGGTCTTCAGGGGACCCACCTGGACCTTGGCCTGTGCCTGGAACTCCAACAATATTACTGCCATTTGAAGCTCTGTTCACATTAACAGGTACTGCTGCCAGAAGACCTGTAAGGAAAAAACTATTATATGTAACCCACCAGTCAACAAATGGCTGTCTTATGACAGGGGATACTTTATATTTCCTGTGACATAAAGCTAAAACAGATTTTTTTTTTTCCTGAAGAATTAATCTGTAGCTCAGTGAAATTATCAATGTGTGCTTGGAAATCTGATTAAAAAAATAATTTGCACTAAACATCATCAAAAACCTGAGATATAATGAACATACACACACCCCCCAAAGTTTTTGGTACATTCTTGAACAGCCAGATCAGGATTTTGTTAAATTGTTGCTGAACTTTTTCTGTGTAGGCTCTCAGTTGTCCAGGTGGTTTCCATAGTAGAGAAGCTTGAATCTTCGACTGGACTGGGTTGCTTGACGCGAGGACGTTTCGCTTCAAATCACAGAAGCTTCCTCAGCTAAAATTCTTGCTCTGGCAGTCTGACTTCTGTCTTGACTCTTGTAGAGAAGAATAAACAGAAGCCACAAAAGCTGGAGTTTTAAACCTAACCAGACCCCTCCTACCGAGGTAGGAGGGGTCTGGTTAGGGAGCCGGCAGGAGAAGCATCCATCCCATCATTAGGAGCGACAGCTGCCCTGTCATTAGGAGGGTGCTATCTAGAGCACAATAGATGCTAATTAGAGCTATTGTTTATGTTTAGTCAGTAGCCTATAGCAGTCTGCCTCTCGGTAACTTGTCCGGAAAGCCCTCACAGTATGTGGGTACCCACGATGGTCCCTGGACAAAGTGCAGAAGTCCCAGAGAACAAAGAGACCTGACAGACAGAAGACAGGGACAAGAAGAAGAGGAGTGTCTCTCCCTTATTTAGCAGGAGTAGGGGAAAAACTACAGAGGATCTTCAGACAGCACAAAATCCCAGTTTACTTTAAACTGGTTAACAACTTGAGACAGAAATTAGTTCACCCTAAGGACAGGATCCCTAGTTACAAACAGAGCAATGTAGTGTATTCTATCAGATGTCAGGAAAACTCTAACGAACGCTACATAGGTGAGACTAAGCAACGTTTACACAAAAGGCTATACCAGCACCACAGAGAGGGCACCAGTGGACCTCAGTCTGCAGTTCATCTCCATCTTAAAGACAGTAACCACATGTTTGAGGACAAGGAAGTTAAAATCTTTGCCAGAGAGAAGAAATGGTTTGAGAGAGCGGTCAAGGAGGCATTCTACACTCAACAAAAATATAAACGCAACACTTTTGGTTTTGCTCCAATTTTGTATGAGATGAACTCAAAGATCTAAAACTTTTTCCACATACACAATATCACCATTTCCCTCAAATATTGTTCACAAACCAGTCTAAATCTGTGATAGTGAGCACTTCTCCTTTGCTGAGATAATCCATCCCACCTCACAGGTGTGCCATATCAAGATGCTGATTAGACACCATGATTAGTGCACAGGTGTGCCTTAGACTGCCCACAATAAAAGGCCACTCTGAAAGGTGCAGTTTTGTTTTATTGGGGGGGATACCAGTCAGTATCTGGTGTGACCACCATTTGCCTCATGCAGTGCAACACATCTCCTTCACATAGAGTTGATCAGGTTGTCAATTGTGGCCTGTGGAATGTTGGTCCACTCCTCTTCAATGGCTGTGTGAAGTTGCTGGATATTGTCAGGAACTGGTACACGCTGTCGTATACGCCGGTCCAGAGCATCCCAAACATGCTCAATGGGTGACATGTCCGGTGAGTATGCCGGCCATGCAAGAACTGGGACATTTTCAGCTTCCAAGAAATGTGTACAGATCCTTGCAACATGGGGCCGTGCATTATCCTGCTGCAACATGAGGTGATGTTCTTGGATGTGTGGCACAACAATGGGCCTCAGGATCTCGTCACGGTATCTCTGTGCATTTAAAATGCCATCAATAAAATGCACCTGTGTTCTTCGTCCATAACAGACGCCTGCCCATACCATAACCCCACCGCCACCATGGGCCACTCGATCCACAACATTGACATCAGAAAACCGCTCACCCACACGACGCCACACACGCTGTCTGCCATCTGCCCTGAACAGTGTGAACCGGGATTCATCCGTGAAGAGAACACCTCTCCAACGTGCCAAACGCCAGCGAATGTGAGCATTTGCCCACTCAAGTCGGTTACGACGACGAACTGGAGTCAGGTTGAGACCCCGATGAGGATGACGAGCATGCAGATGAGCTTCTCTGAGACGGTTTCTGACAGTTTGTGCAGAAATTCTTTGGTTATGCAAACCGATTGTTTCAGCAGCTGTCCGAGTGGCTGGTCTCAGACGATCTTGGAGGTGAACATGCTGGATGTGGAGGTCCTGGGCTGGTGTGGTTACACGTGGTCTGCGGTTGTGAGGCTGGTTGGATGTACTGCCAAATTCTCTGAAATACCTTTGGAGACGGCTTATGGTAGAGAAATGAACATTCAATACACGAGCAACAGCTCTGGTTGACATTCCTGCTGTCAGCATGCCAATTGCACGCTCCCTCAAATCTTGCGACATCTGTGGCATTGTGCTGTGTGATAAAACTGCACCTTTCAGAGTGGCCTTTTATTGTGGGCAGTCTAAGGCACACCTGTGCACTAATCATGGTGTCTAATCAGCATCCTGATATGGCACACCTGTGAGGTGGGATGGATTATCTCAGCAAAGGAGAAGTGCTCACTATCACAGATTTATACTGGTTTGTGAACAATATTTGAGGGAAATGGTGATATTGTGTATGTGGAAAAAGTTTTAGATCTTTGAGTTCATCTCATACAAAATGGGAGCAAAACCAAAAGTGTTGCGTTTATATTTTTGTTAACCGGGGAGGGGGTCTGAGACACACTTTGTCCCCTCTTTACAATGGGGTACTCAGGTCAAAACAGTTTCAGTCTTTTGTTCATGGTAATGAGTCATTCACGTCATCAGGAGAGTCATCAAGGGAGCGTCAGGAGAGGCGTCCATCCCATCATTAGGAGGGACAGCTGCCCTGTCATTAGGAGGGTGCTAACTAGAGCACAATAGGTCCTAATTAGAGCTATTGTTTAGTCACTAGCCTATAGCAGTCTGCCTCTCGGTAGGAGGGGTCTGGTTAGTCATGTATGGGGTCTTCAGGGGACCCACCTGGACCTTGGCCTGTGCCTGGAACTCCAACAATATTACTGCCATTTGAAGCTCTGTTCACATTAGCAGGTACTGCTGCCAGAAGACCTGTAAGGAAAAAAACTATTATATGTAACCCACCAGTCAACAAATGGCTGTCTTATGACAGGGGATACTTCATATTTCCTGTGACATAAAGCTAAAACAGATTTTTTTTCCCTGAAGAATTAATCTGTAGCTCAGTGAAATTATCAATGTGTGCTTGGAAATCTGATTAAAAAAAAAAATTGCACTAAACATCATCAAAAACCTGAGATATAATGAACATACACACACCCCCCAAAGTTTTTGGTACATTCTTGAACAGCCAGATCAGGATTTTGTTAAATTGTTGCTGAAATTCTTCTGTGTAGGCTCTCAGTTGTCCAGGTGGTTTCCATAGTAGAGAAGCTTGAATCTTCGACTGGACTGGGTTGCTTGATGCGAGGACGTTTCGCTTCAAATCACAGAAGCTTCCTCAGCTAAAATTCTTGCTCTGGCAGTCTGACTTCTGTCTTGACTCTTGTAGAGAAGAATAAACAGAAGCCACAAAAGCTGGAGTTTTAAACCTAACCAGACAGGAGAAGCCGGCAGGAGAAGCGTCCATCCCATCATTAGGAGTGACAGCTGCCCTGTCATTAGGAGGATGCTATCTAGAGCACAATAGATGCTAATTAGAGCTATTGTTTAGTCAGTAGCCTATAGCAGTCTGCCTCTCGGTAACTTGTCCGGAAAGCCCTCAGGTTTAAAACTCCAGCTTTTGTGGCTTCTGTGATTTGAAGCGAAACATCCTTGCGTCAAGCAACCCAGTCCAGTCGAAGATTCAAGCTTCTCTACTACTTGTTGCTGAAATGAAAAAGGATGTTAAGATCCTGACCTAACTGCAACTGATGGACATGATAAAAAGAAGTGGGTGGTTGCTTATGATGTTTTACCATCACTGGAGAATCAGGTCACTGCAATTATCTGCTTTGAGGTTACAAAGAATTCTCAAAAATGATTCTGACCATCTGTGATGGCCCTGCCGTCTTGTAGCAGGACGGGCCCATAAGCAGGGGCACCTGGGCCCGGTGTCCCTGTCTCTTATTTAAGTGGGCCCAACTAATTCATTTTGTTCTCTCCCTCTCTCTTTTTAGGACGTCTCGCTGCGCCGACCGGTAACAGAGCGCCTTTTTGCACAGCTGCACATTTTTGCACCTTTTAATTTATTGACTTAAATTATTGTAAATAAATACTTCTATTTTTCTAATCCTCTCGTTTGTGTCTCCTCCTTGTCACTGTCTTCTGAGCCACGGGCACGTGACAAGAGTGGGGGCTCGTCCTTTAAATGTAATTTTTGTAGTCAGCGCATTTAGTTTTTGTAAATTTATTTGGTTAAAGTTTGTTTTTAGGCCTGTTTTTTGTGTTGGGGCTTTGCCACGCGCTGATTACATGATTAGAATCCGGTGCGCACCTGCTGATTGCGCATTCGTTCATTTGTTTGTAGGGACACGCGAGAGGTTTGAAGCCAAATTGTGTTTTTTTTTTTTGATCCGAGGTGAAGGTAAGTGCTGTCTCGTGCTGCATGGTGTTTTGGAGTCCTTCGTTAGGCTTTAGTGGCTTTTCTCATAAGGAGATTTGCCTGCTTTTGTTTTGTGAGGGCAGCGGTGAACGTGGCTACAAGCTTCGGCTTGGGAGCGCGTCCGTGGTGTTCTGGGGGTTGTCAGCTTGCTGGTCGCTGCTCAGACCCATCGGGTTTTAGCGCATAAATACCCACCATATGAGACCGCAAGAAGACTAGGTTAAGCAGGTAGATTTGGGTTAAGTAGTTCAGGGCGGGGGACTCCGAGGGACGCGCTGGCCCTCAGCCTCGGTTATGTGAGATTGACAGTTTGTATTCAGTTCGGTTCACATTACTTTTTTTTGTAACCATGGTTTCTGTTTCGCATTTTTTTTCCACTCCTTCTGAAAGTTTTTTGGAAAATTGTCAAAAGAAACATTTATTGCAGATAGCTAAACACTACGGCATTACAGTGGGAAATAATACACGCAAAGATGATGTTAGAGATATAATCACTGCTGCGCTTTTTAAGAAAGGTGTCCTGAGAGGGGGAGAGCAACAGTCGGGTTTATATGTCAATTCTAAACCCGAGCTGTCTGTTTCGTTTGATGGACTGAGTTTTGAGCAGCGTAAGGAATTAATGTTGCTGCAAACTGAACAAGAGAAAAGCAGAAAAGATGCTGAACTTCAATTGGAACAAATGAGACTGAGAACTGAAGCTGAAAAAGAGGTTCAATTGGAACGTGTCAGACAAGAGACTGAAAAAATGAGATTGGAATTGGAACACTATAAATTGAATTTGATTCGGAATGGCAAGGTTATAGGCGAGGTGGGTGAAGAATCATTTTCCTCTGCTGTTTGTAGGCCTGCTCCTAACGCGTTTGACGTGGGTGCTAGTCTGCACCTAATGCCGAAGTTTAATGAAAAAGATCCAGATACTTTTTTCATTCTGTTTGAGCGCACTGCAGGTGTTAAAAATTGGGCGGATTGTGATAGAGCCTTGTTGTTGCAGTCCGTGTTTACTGGTCGTGCCCAGGAGGCTTATACTGCGTTGAGCGCTGCAGAGTGTCTGGATTATGCCAAAATAAAGGCTGCGGTTCTAAAATCCTACAAATTAGTCCCAGAAGCTTATCGCCAGAAATTCAGGAATTTTGAGAAAAATGAACGTCAAACTCACGTGGAATTCGTTAGAGATTTAACCTGTCAATTTAATCGTTGGTGTTCTGCTTTGAATATTGACACTTTTGAGGGTTTGTCAAAGTTGATGATCTTGGAGCAGTTTAAGAACTGTATTCCTCAGCATGTAGCTACTTATGTTACTGAACAGAAACCCAGCACCACTCTGAAGGCAGCTGAGCTGGCAGATGACTTTGTCCTGACTCACAAGGGGGCTATGGGTGAAATTTTTCCATTTAGGACCAAGCCTATAGTCAGTGAAAGTCGCTTCTACTCGCAGACCTTTGCGCAGGATCGCTCTGCTTCATTCAGAGGGCACTCTAGCAGGTGTAATTACTGTCAGGCAACGGGCCACTGGAAGTCTCAGTGTCCTCTGCTCAAGTTTAAAAGCAGGCGTAAAATGTACGTACCTTCAGCTCCTGATCTGTTAGCTTCACACAATAAGTCCAGGAAAAAGGTCGATAAAGCTTTTGCTCCTTTCATCCATGATGCGTATGTGTCCATTGTGGGGAGCGAGCAGCGTGTTCATATTAAGATGCTGCTTGACACAGGGGCTAAACACTCATTTATAGTGGCTTTTGTGCTTCCATTCTCCTCCGCTACAGAAACGGGTGACTCTGTCCTTATGCATGGGATGGAGCTGGGTGTGGTCTCCATGCCAAGGCACACAATTATGTTAGAATGTGGGTTTATTAATGGTCTGGTGATTGTAGGCGTGCGCCCCGCTCTGCCGCTTCCTGGGGTTTCATTGATTTTAGGCAATGATTTAGTTGGTAGTGCGGTGTGGCCGAGGTCTCCTTTGCCCGTGGTGACCCCTGAGCCACGCCCGTCGTCTCTGCTTGAAGAGCAGTGTTCAGAGGTGTTTCCGGCTTGTGTCGTGACACGCGCTCAATTTTGTGCGTCTGAGTCGGATGTGCTTGAGAGCTCAGTCTTGTTGCCCGAGCTCCCCGCATCTATCTCTGTGAAGGAATGGAGTCAGCATCAAAAGTCTGATCCAACTCTTTCAGTTTTGTTTGAAAATGTTCTTCCAGGTGACAAGGTACGGAGTGCTGCTCATGGGTACTTCATGCAGGAGGGTCTGTTGGTGTGCAAGTGGGTCCCATGTCATGGTGACTTTGTTGGTGAGCCCATTTTTCAGATTGTTGTTCCTGAGATGTTTCGTGATGATGTGCTCAGAGTTGCCCATGATGACTCTGGTCACTTAGGTGTGAAGAAAACGTGTGATAGTGTGCTGCGTTATTTTTTCTGGCCTAGGTTAAAACGTGATGTGTCAAAATACATTAAAACTTGTCACGTTTGTCAGTTAACGGCAAAGCCAAATCACATACTTAAGCCTGCACCCCTGTGTCCCATTCCAGCCATAAGCAAGCCTTTTGAGCACATTATCATAGATTGTGTGGGTCCGTTTCCTCCCTCAAAGTCTGGCTCCTCTTATTTGTCAACAGTGATGTGCCAAGCAACACGATATCCTGCTGCATTTCCATTACGTAAAATTACAGCTCGGTCAGTCATTAAAGCTTTGTCTAATTTTATGTCAATTTTTGGCATCCCACGTGTTGTACAGTCTGACCAGGGCTCAAATTTTATGTCTCGTGTCTTTGCCCAAGTTTTGAAACAGTTGAGGGTAAAACAAATGTTGCGTCCGACTATCATGCACAGAGCCAGGGAGCGCTAGAGAGGTTTCACCAGACTTTGAAGTCCTTGTTAAGAGCTAACTGTACCGAATTGAGGGGTGACTGGGAGGAAGGGTTGCCATGGCTTACGTTGTCAGCTCAGGAGGTGGTGCAAGAGAGCACTGGATTTAGTCCAAATGATTTTGGTGTTTGGACATGCAGTGCGGGGTCCAATGGCCATACTAAAGGATGGTTTGGTGGTGGACTCTGATCCCCCTAAAAATGTGATTGACTATGTCAATGGTTTTCGCCATCATTTGTATGTGGCTGAAGAAAGTATTTGATCGGAAAACTGAACGTCGAGAGTTCATGGAATCTGGTCTTGGCCTTGACCCCTTTAACTAATTCACCGTTCCAGGCTAAGTTTTCTGGCCCTTATGTTGTTGAGAGCAGGGATTTAGATAATTACATGATCGCTACACCTAATCGCAGAAAGGCATCACGATTATGTCATGTTAATTTACTTAAGCCATACTATTCTCGCGGTGATGGGGCTCCGCAGAGTAGTGTTGCTTCTGCAGCTCTCACTGTCCACTCCTTTTCCTCAGGTCAGCAGGCTCCTGCTCAGGAGGAGGTGGATGTGAAGTGGCCTGATGATTCTATGTTGTGTGGTCGACTTAAGAACTCGGAGACCTTGAGTAAGTTGCAGTCGCTGTTCAGTCACTTGAATCTGGAGCAACATGCTGAACTGACAGAAGTGATCGACTCCTATCCAGAGTTGTTCAGAGATACACCTTCAAGAACACACCTGATAGAGCATGACATAGATGTTGGTGAGAGCACTCCAATCAAACAGCGGTTCTATAGGTGTGCTCCTCAGAAACGTAAGGTAATGGAGGCTGAGGTCCAGTATATGCTGGATAACGGCATAGCTGTCCCCTCATCCTCTAGTTGGGCCTCTCCAAGCCTGTTGGTGGATAAGTCAGACAAATCGCCACGTTTTTGTACGGACTATCGAAAAGTAAATAAAGTGACAAAATCAGATTCGTATCCGTTACCACGAATGGAAGATTGTATTGACCAAATTGGGTCTGCTAAATTGGTGAGCAAATTTGATTTATTAAAGGGATATTGGCAAGTTGGGTTGTCTGCCCGTGCAAGAGAGATTTCCTGCTTTTGTTACTCCATTTGGTTTATTTGAATACACTGTGATGAGTTTTGGCCTGCGAAATGCACCAGCAACGTTTCAAAGGTTAATGAACATGGTGACATCTGGTCTGGAAGGTTGTGCGGTCTATCTTGACGACGTAGTAGTGTTTAGTGACACTTGGAATGACCATGTCCAGCATATTCATGCCTTATTTGATCGCCTTTCCTCTGCGCGTCTGACAGTCAATCTGGCGAAGTGTGAGTTCGCTCGTGCAACTGTTACTTATTTGGGGCATGTAGTGGGGCAGGGGGAAGTGCGACCAGTTGATGCAAAGGTACAAGCAATTTTGGATTATCTGCCTCTGACTACTAAGAAGGAGTTGATGCGTTTCTTAGGGTTGGTTGGCTATTATAGAAGTTTTTGTCCAAATTTTTCAACAGTTGTTGCTCCGCTTACAAATTTGTTGAAAAGTACTGTTGGTTTTCAGTGGTCGACCGCTTGTTAGACCGCTTTCAAGAATGTCAAGTTGCTGTTATGTGTTGAGCAGTTCTTGTTGCTCCCATAATGGATCGGCCGTTCAAAATTCAGGTAGATGCTAGTCAAGTTGGAGCTGGTGCTGTTTTGCTCCAAGAGCACGATGGAGTTGACAAACCAGTTTGTTACTTTTCTAAAAAGTTTAATTCGTATCAATTAATTATTCGACAATTGAGAAGGAAACTCTCGCACTTATCTTGGCTCTTCAACATTTTGAGATTTATGTGACTTGCGGTGATGGTCCTTTAATCATCTATACTGACCATAATCCACTCACGTTCTAAGTACTCTGAAAAGTCCAAATCAATGTCTAATTCGATGGGCGCTGTTTCTACAGGCGTTCAGTTTAGACATTCGTCATATTAAAGGTTCTGATAACTTGTTGGCTGATGCTTTGTCACGTGCGCCAGTTTAAAAAAGGAAAAAGCAAAGTTGCCTTAATTTTTGTGCCTGTCTCTTTTCTGCCTCTCCCCGGTTTCAGGCACCGGAACTCTGGAGGTGCAGCAGAGGACATGTGTGCTAAGCTTGTGACTTTACCAATTGGTGTCATCTTTAGCCTTGTATAGCTAAGTCTAATTTGATTCCTTGCAAAGAGTAGAACTTCTCTTGTTTGATAATGGAAATAGAAGAAAAAACTTAGTCCTATCAGATTTTAAAGTAGTTTGTAAGTAAAAAAATGTATAGCTGAATATAGGTAGCTGTAAATATTGTAATTTGGTGCAACAAAAAAAATATAATGTAGTACTACTACAAAAAAGAAAAAATTGTGCTGTTTGCAATTGGTTTGGAAAGTCCTTAGGTGGACTTCCCTTTTGAAGGGAGGGAGGGTGTGACGGCCCCCGCCGTCTTGTAGAGGGGCGGGCCCATAATCAGGGGCACCTGGGCCCGGTGTCCCTGTCTCTTATTTAAGTGGGCCCAACTAATTCATTTTGTTCTCTCCCTCTCTCTTTTTAGGACGTCTCGCTGCGCCGACCGGTAGCAGAGCGCCTTTTTGCACAGCTGCACATCTTTGCACCTTTTAATTTATTGACTTAAACTATTGTAAATAAATACTTCTATTTTTTCTAATCCTCTCGTTTGTGTCTCCTCGTCACTGTCCTCTGAGCCACGGGCACGGACACCATCCAACACGGCAATTTCTTAACGCTATAAAAAACTGAAACACAAAATTAAATGGATTTGTGTGGATATTATCTGCAGAAAATAAGTCAGTCTTAGTCTTCTGAACATTTTATGGGCTTACACAAATATCTGAGACTGACTACAGTGACTCTTGATAGAAATGTAACAGAGTCCATAGAAAATTAGTAATAAATACTTAATTTCACACACAAATAGATCCATTAAAAACACCTTGTATAAAACTATTATACCAGTGTTGCCAGAAATGGAAAAAGATTAATTTTTTGATCACCATACTTAAAACGTTTAATGGATTTAAAAACAATGGCAACACTTTTGAGTTTGGAATAACCTGAAAGTGCTATTCCTACGCAATTTGTGCTTCTATTCAAAATAACTCTTCAAACAGAGAGAATTTATAATTCAAGATTGCTGCTTATTTTTGAATCTTCTAAACTGAGAATCAGTGTGAAAGAAAGGTGTGTTTCGGTAGTGGGAGTAACATTAAGGACCAGCTTTAGTAATAAACTGAAATTATTTTGCTTTCTTGGAGATAAAAAAAACATTAAAATATAAAATAAATGATTATTACTATGAATTACTATGAATGATTATTACTATTACTATGAATTACTATGAAATGATTATTATATGAAATAAAACATATGTAACAACCAGAGTAGAGAAAAATAAACATGTTTTATTTTTTATTGCTGATATTCTGTCTTATCTTTTGTGGTCACTGATTGTATTATTTGCACCATGTGAAATGGATTGTTTTTAGAATGTGTAGTTTATGTTTTTATTTACATATATTGATATACTTTGTTTCTTATAATCACTCATAACTCATCTTCAATTGCTTATTTGGGAGATAGAATCTCTCCACCTAGTCCTGGGTCTTCCCCGCGTCTCCTCCCAGATGGACGTGCCTGGAACACCTCCCTAGGGAGGGGCCCAGGAGGCATCCTTACCAGATGCCAGAACCACCTCAGCTGGCTCCTTTCAACGCGAAGGAGCAGCGACTCCGAGCTCCCCACAGATGACCGAACGTTTCACCCTCTCCAAGGGAGACACCAGCCACCCTTCTGAGGAAGCCCATTTCGGCTGAATGTACCCACGATCTAGTTCTTTCGGTCATGAGCCAACCCTCATGACCATAGGTGACAGTAGGAACAAAGACTGACCAGTAGATCCAGAGCCTTGGCCTTTTGGCTCACAACAGTATGGTAGTGCGAAAGCAAAACTGCCCCTGTTGCACCAATTGTCCAGGCAATCTCATGCTCCATTTTCCCCTCACTCGTGAACAAGATCCAGAGGTACTTGAACTCCTTCACTTGGGGCAAGACCACAATCTCTATCCGGATTAGGCAATCCATTGGTTCCTGCTGAGAACCATGGCTCAGATTTAGAGGTGCTGATCCTCATCCCAGCAGCTCCACACTCAGCTGTGAACCGATCCAGTGTGTGTTGGAGGTCACAGGCCGATTAAGCCAACAGGACCACATCATCTGCAAAAAGCAGTGATGAGACCCTGAGCCCACCAAACTGGAAATCCCCCCCCCCCAACTACGCCTTGATATCCTGTCCATGAAAATCACAAACAGGATTGGTGACAAGGGCGCAGCCCTGGCAACCCCCACCGGAAACAAGTCTGACTTACTGCTGAGAACCCGAACACAGCTCTCGCTTTGTGAGTACAGAGATTGGATGGCCCTGAGAAAGGACCCCCTCAATCCATACTCCCACAGCACCTCCCACAGTAGCTCCCGGGGTACCCGATCATACGCCTTCTCCAAGTCCACAAAGCACATGTAGACTGGATGGGCATACTCCCAGGCATCCTCCAGGATCCTTGTGAGAGTGAAGAGCTGGCTGGTTGTACCATGACCATGACAGAACCCGCATTGTTCCTCTTCAATCAGAGGTTCAACTATTAGCCGGTCCATCCTTTCCAGCACCCTGGAGTAGACTTTACCAGGGAGGCTGAGTAGTGTAATTGTAACTGAGTAACTGGCACACACTCTCGGGTCCCTTTTTTTAAAATATGGGGACCACCCCAGTTTGCCACTCCTTAGGCACTGTCTCAGACCTCAACAGAGTGTTGACGAGACATCTCATGGAAGGCAGTCCCTCCAAACCCAGAGCCTTCAGCATTTCTGGACGGATCTCATCAACCCCCGGGGCCTTGCCACTGCAGAGTTGTTTGACTACCTCAGTGACTTCCACCAAGGAAATTGATGAAAATCCTCCATCAGCTTCCAGCTCTGCCCTACTATAGAGGGCGCTCCGGTCTGATGCAGGAGTTCCTCAAAGCGTTCCTTCCAGTGTCAGATTACATCCACAGTTGAGGTCAACAGAGTCCCATCCTTACTGTAGACAGCTTGGATGGTTCCCAGTTTTGGAACCATCCATGTATGACCATAATAATACATGACCTAAACACAAGGAAATGCCCAATGAAGAAAGGTGGATTCCTACCCAGTCCTTTGTAGCAGGAAAGCTGCTAGTAAATCTGTTTCATGCGCTCTATGTTAACGCGGCTGGCTTCAGCATGGTGCACCATGGGCTTGGGGTAGTGGTTCCCGATGATACACTTGGCTGCTTTCTGCACATCATCTGGGGCATTCCAAGGATCATAGATGTATTTGGCTGGAAAACCCCTCAGTATGGGCAAATACCGCCTGGGATTGCAGACATAATTTTCCACTTTTAAGGGTGAAGCAATTTAATTACCATTACTCACACTGAAATAATGATAAAAAATACAAGCTAATTTTAACATTAATTCTGCAGTTTACCTTAGGTATATTATAATACAAGCACAGGTTAAGCACAATGGATTAGTTCTTTTCAATAAATGGTAAATGGACTGCATTTATACAGCACTTATCCATCTGAAACAGTAGCTCAAAGCGCTTTATAATCATGCCTCACGTTCACCAATTCACTCACACGCACACACTGATGTCAGGGCGATACCATGCAAGGTGCATACTACACACCAGGAGCAACTCTGGGATTAAGGACCTTGCCCAAGGGCCTTAGCGATTGTCTGGTCTGGCTGAGGTTTTCAGCCGAGGATCCTCTGTTCTCAAGCCCAACGCTTAACCACTAGACCATCACCTCCCCAATAATATTAAGAGGTGATGTACAAGGAGACCCCACACACCCTGCCCACCACATGTTTGACCTGTTGCCGTCCGGGAGATGCTACAAGGGAGGTGATGGTCTAGTGGTTAAGCATTTGGCTTGAGACCAGAGGATCCATGGTTCAAATCCCAGCCTGACCGGAAAATCACTAAGGTCCTTAATCTCCTAGTTGCCCCCGGTGTGTGTACCTTGTATGGCAGCACCCTGACATCGGGGTGAATATGAGGCATTATTGTAAAGCTCTTTGAGCGTCTGATGCAGATGGAAAAGTGCGATATAAATGCAGACCATTTACATTTCAACAAGTCCAGGGTGACAAACAGTTTCATCCCTGGGCCATACATACTGCACACACACACACACACACCCATAACCCCCCCCCCGACAACAAACAACCCAAAATACCTCTTCCCGCCTTTAGCACCTTAATAGCACTGGCTTCTGTGCCCCAGTGTTCAAAATCACGTTCCTAAATGTGCCCCCCCAGTGCTCACATTCACTGCCAGAAATATGCCCGAGTGATTCACAATCACTGCCATAACTGTTTACAGCCACTTTTTAAACTGTACTTTATTATATATGTTTACATTCATTCATATAGATGGACAGACAAGACAGATGTACACACACTGTATAGAGTAGTGCAGACAAATGGAGGTATATACAGGTGTGCTTGTATAGAGTACATATTTCATATTTAAAACATTTTTGTGTAGTCTTGTTTTTCTTTTTCTACAGTAGCTCTGCAGGAGCCACTGTACATGACAATAAGACTATTCTATTCTACTCTATTATACTGTCATGGTGCAGCCATACCCAAATGGCTGCAGAAGCACCAAAATCCTTTGTGAAAGGATGATTCTTTGACATATTCATGCGATATGGACCAACATTTTCCTTCTCACGTATCTAGTCACCATTGGGGTCTGTGCAACGTCCAAAGCCCACAGGGCAGTAACAGTGGAAAAACTGCTGGAAGAACAAACTGCACGAAAGCCACATCCAGCTGCCGAGTCAGAGTCCGCTCGGAATTATAACTTCAAAACGAATTGCCGCTTTAAATAAAATGAAACCTCTTACAAACGATGTAATACAGACAAGAAACTACAATCAACTTTTCCCTCCCAAAATGGATGTGCTGTATTTACAAATTTCATTCTGACGTGCAGCACAGCAGCTGCAAGAGCTCAGCTCAGACATATGGAAAGACATTCATGCCAATAATGCCTGAAAGGAATGCTTTTGACAAAAACTACAGATTTTGTTTATTCCTATTTACGTTCAGAGATCAAGGATCCACCATATAGAGTTTATTATGTCCAAAGTTTAAGGATCCAGTGACCAATTTCATATTTATTTACTAATAAAATGTTGTTCAATTCAATTCAATTTAAATCGGCTTATAAAGCGCCAAATCACAACAAAAGCCATCTCAAGGTGCCTCACATAGAAGAGTTCAACATAAAAATTAAAATAAATAAATAAAAATTAAAAAATTCAAATACATAATTAAAAACAGAAGTAAAGAATAAAACAGATAAAAAAATAAAAACTATTCATAAGAGAATAAAAATAGATAGCTTTAAGTCTTGACTTAAAAATGTCCACAGCCTCCAATGTCTCACGGTCACAGGAAGACAGTTCCACAGAGCGGGTGCACGATAAGAAAAAGCCGAATAAAAATGAAGATTATTGAATAAGACGCGTACGATTGTTATTTTATCATTGGGCAAAAATGCATCTGTCAGATTTTCACTCTGGATCCAGCCCTGTAATGGATGCAATGCAATACAGTTCCCAGACTCCACATCTGTTTTTGTTCCCATAGAATACTGAATATTTCACACTGCTCTCTGTCTCTCTGTTTCTCTCTCTCTCTCTCACCTTCATGCCCTCCTCCCAGCTGATCCAGAGGTCTCCTCTGGTGAGGAAACAGGCCACAGCGTGCCTTGCTAGGTGATGGATCCATCCCTCCTTCAGTTGGGCCATGATGGCATCTATCCAAGGGAAGCCTGTCTGTCCCTCTGGCCACTTAGCCAGAGCCTCCGGGTTTCGGTCCCAGGGGATCTGGACACACACGGGGTTGCCATCCATCTTGTCAAAGCACAGATTGTTGGTGGCAGTTGTGTAGAAGAACTCTCTCCATAACAGCTGGCCATACAAGGAAAGCGGAGGAGTGCTGTTCTTTTTCACCTGAAATAAAACATAAAAAGGCAAGACGTTGTGGTGCCATGGATCACAGTTGATCTGTGGTCTGGACCACAGATCATAGTTGATCCATGCTCCGTGTGGACTGTCCCAGACAGGCTGACATTTCTGTGAACTGCAGATTAATTGTGAAGTTTACATAAGTGTGATTTTATGGCACAGTGACTGTGTTAATTTCTATGTAGCCACAGCAAAATCACATTCTGAGTGGAGGTTATAGCAGCTGCATGTGCACGTCATGCAGTCAGGAATGCAGCCTGGTAAAAAACAACAACAACAACAAAAACCCTGTGCTCCACTTCCTGCATGCTCAGAGCACTCCTGGATCCAAAACCAACAGAACCTCTGAAAAATTAAATTCCAGTTAAGGGCAGTGTTTTGGTCATGTTTAAAACATTCCCAGCAAACTTCACTCACCGAGCAAGTCTGCGTGAGAGGCTGGAAAGCACCAGGTTGTTGAGAAACTTCAAATCCACAAAAGAAAAAAAAAAAATAAAAAAAAAAAAAAAAAGGGGAGGGGGGGTCAAAGCAGAAAAAACTGTTCAGGAAGCAGCACATGGCACGGAGGTTTTCCATGGTGCATTAAACACCACTGAACGCTGTGCACATGCACTGGCTGCATGCATATAGTTAGTATATTAAAGATAATGTCATAGAAATGTGTGCATTCACCCCATAGGAGAGACAATACATCGTGCATTCTACAACCCCAGGCAAAAATTATGGAATCACCGGCCTCCGAGGATGTTCATTCAGTTTTTAATTTGTAGAAAAAAAGCAGATCACAGACATGACACAAGACTTAAATCATTTCAAATGGCAACTTTCTGGCTTTAAGAAACACTATAAGAAATCAAGAAAAAAGATTGTGGCAGTCAGTAACGGTTACTTTTTTAGACCAAGCAGAGGAAAAAAATATGGAATCACCCTGTAAATTTTCATCCCCAAAACTAACACCTGCATCATATCAGATCTGCTCGTTAATCTGCATCTAAAAAGGAGTGAACACACCTTGGAGAGCTGTTGCACCAAGTGGACTGACATGAATCATGGCTCCAACACGAGAGATGTCAATTGAAACAAAGGAGAGGATTATCAAACTCTTAAAAGAGAGTAAATCATCACGCAATGTTGCAAAAGATGTTGGTTGTTCACAGTCAGCTGTGTCTAAACTCTGGACCAAATACAAACAACATGGGAAGGTTGTTAAAGGCAAACATACTGGTAGACCAAGGAAAACATCAAAGCGTCAAGACAGAAAACTTAAACCAATATGTCTCAAAAATCGAAAAATGTACAACAAAACAAATGAGGAACGAATGGGAGGAAACTGGAGTCAACGTCTGTGACCGAACTGTAAGAAACCGCCTAAAGGAAATGGGATTTACTGTTGTGTGGGCCGCTGAAGAGGAGGTACTGCTGGCCCACCACCAACAGAGGGCGCCTGCCTGGAGTGCGGGCTCCAGGCACCAGAGGGCGCTGCCGCTCATGGGAGTAGCCTGGGTGACAGCTGTCACCCATCACCAGACACAGCTGTTCTACTCAGCAGCGAGGTATATCAGGAGGGCGGTGTCTCCACCTCAGTGCCGAGATATCGCCTTGAGATAGAGGTAAACTACTCTGCAGCATATTCTGTATATTTGATAATACGTGTTAAACCTTTCAGGACAGCTGACTACCGAAAGCCAATTGCTTGGATAAGTACTCACCTTCCTGTTTTAACGTGACGAGAGGTGGAGGCGGCTTCTTCCCTCTCCGTGTTACTGGGTGCAGCCGCATCCACACCTGTGTGTTTGTTGCTCTCTCTTGCCAGCAGTACCGGATCCGACGAGCGGAGGCAGTGGCCACCTGGGACTTCGGGACTTGGCGGTTCCAGTATTTCCAGGGTTCGGTGGCAGAGGAGATCTGGGTGGTTCCGGTTCGACTCGGACGGACGTCTCCTACCTTCGAGCCTGCCCACACGACACCAGCAGAATTCGGCTTAATCCCAAATTGTTGATTGTTGTTGGTTGTGCTCGTTTCACAACAGTAAAACTTGTTATTTACCTTCTCCATTGTCCGTTCATTTGCGCCCCCTGTTGTGGGTCCGTGTTCCTACACTTTCACAACATTTACATACAGAAAAGCTAAATGAAAGGCATCATTAACACCTAAACAGAAAAAAAACAAGGTTACAATGGGCTAAAGAAAAGCAATTGTGGACTGTGGATGACTGGATGAAAGTCTATTCAGTGATGAATCTCGAATCTGCATTGGGCAAGGTGATGATGCTGGAACTTTTGTTTGGTGCCTTTCCAATGAGATTTATAAAGATGACTGCCTGAAGAGAACATGTAAATTTCCACAGTCATTGATGATATGGGGCTGCATGTCGGTAAAGGCACTGGGGAGATGGCTGTCATTACATCATCAATAAATGCACAAGTTTATGTTGATATTTTGGACAATTGAAAGGATGTTTGGGGATGATGAAATCATTTTTCAAGATGATAATGCATCTTGCCATAGAGCAAAAACTGCAAAAACATTCCTTGCAAAAAGACACATAGGGTCAATGTCAATGAGCAGATCTGATTTGATGCAGGTGTTAATTTGGGGGATGAAAATTTACAGGGTGATTCCATATTTTTTTCCTCTGCTTGGTCTAAAAAAGTAACCGTTACTGACTGCCACAATCTTTTTTTCTTGATTTCTTATAGTGTTTCTTAAAGCCAGAAAGTTGTCATTTGAAATGACTTTAGTTTTGTGTCATGTCTGTGATCTGCTTTTTTTCTACAAAATTAAACAACTGAATGAACATCCTCCGAGGCCGGTGATTCCATAGTTTTTCCAGGGGTTGTATGTGATGTTTGTGGTCATTCATACCTTCTTGTATAAGTCAGTGAGTTTGAAGTAGAAGAGTCGACAGGACAAACATCCAAAGCGCAAGTAGGGGCTCAAGCCAGTGGGACTGGCAAGCAGAGAGTTGGCGTTCATACGTGGACGCTCAAAGTTTGCTACCCATGCCTGTAAAAACAGGAACTGTTGTCACTAACCTTACACCACGGTTATTACAAAGACATATCTGCACCTGCATTAGTGGCACAAACTAAAAATGAGAAATGTCAGCACTTAACCACCATCACTAAAGATCAACCTATATATTAAAAGTCAAGTAGCCTCTGTGCACATGTATGCATGTGTGTGTATGACATCAATCAAGTAGAAACCGGGGATAGCTGATATTTGCAGTTTGGTATGCTTATGTATTTTGTGTCAAGAATGACCACATTCTTTTTTTTTTTCTTTTTTTTTTTAAACACAGCAGGGGCAGGTTTACATCAGTCACCATCTGCTGTAACAACAATTCTGTGGAAGCCGAGGCTTCTTCAACAATTGAATCTTTTTCATTTCTGACAAACTGAACTTCATAAAGAGCTTTTTGCTGTGGTCTGCCTTTGTCCTCTCCTTGTCTGTCCTCTTGTGTTGTCTGTTTTCCCTCCAGGTGGTGCGTTGCAGAGCCAAGGTGCACCTGAAACTCATCATCTCCTCGCACCTGAGATTCATGAGCTCCGGATCATGAGCGGGTTACTTAAACCCCAGCTTTGAGCTCAGTCTTTGCCAGATTCTTCTATGACCTTGTCTACACCAGAATCTACCTTGACCTTGCTTTCTGCCAGGTTCTACCCAGATGCTACCTTGATTCAACCTTGTCATACCAGGCTTCCATGCCACTGCTTCCATGCACTCTGACTTCTGGAGAGATTTCCCACAGGTTCCTGTCCCATCTGTCCTGGATTTCAACCCACTCTCTAACTCCCAAGCCTGGCTCCGGTTGCACTGCAACTTCCGACTTCCCACCGCTACAAGCGGGCCCTGTCTCAGCTTTTCAGGCACCGTCTCCAGCTTCAGCATATTTAATCCTTTGTTATTCATGACTGTAAATAAATCTTTCATTCACACTTGTTCTCGTCATTGCTCCCAGCATTTGAGTTCATCACCTGAACTGGTTCGGGTCCCATCCGGACTTCTAACCATAACACTGTCAATAGGTACCGGTGTTCTATTCATTAAAATTCATCTTACTCTTGAACCGCATGATAAACTTGTGTCTTCAGTCTGCTTTTCAACACAGCACGTTGGCACTGTCTTGACTGACATGCCAGTTTGTTTGGCCTTACAGTTTTCCACTGTGGTGACACTGCAACATACAGTTCTAGAGAGTGCATTGCACAAGAAGCAGCCTGGCATTTTTAGCCCATTAGCATCTTCTTTCTGCATTTTTCAATGTTTTATGGAATGCAGAACTCCTGAATTTTCTCTGTTACTCTGTTGCGGTTGAAGCCCGTGGTGCAGTTCAGATGAGGTGTAGTTATGAGATAATGGGTTGCACTGATAATTTGCCTCTGTACTAACTGATTAGAAGGCAGGATGAAATTGTCTTGTTGGCTACAGGCAACTTCTCATCTGAGTGGATTGAAGAGTCCAAGCGTCTCCTATACGAACTGTGTCCAACAAAGCAGCGTACTACCAAACATAAGGGCGCACAGAAAGACGTTAATAACATCAAAGACTGTCTGAAACTGCTACACGACTGTGGTGAGGATATTACCAGATTTGTCTCACATTTCTGGACAAACTTCCACCTGTCGGCTTTGACAGCATGGATGCCTCGGCCTTGCTCAACAGAATGGAGCTCCTGAGCCAGGAAGTCTCTACGCTGAGAAGAGTTATGGAGACGTAGGTTAATGTGAGTGAAAATGTGATGGTGACCGCTTCTTTGGAGCACCGGCTGACAGTTAATGAAACACCCGGTGGATCTACCCGGGCCAACGAAGCTGCACTTGGGGCCCAAACAGACAGAAGCGCAATCATTGGAATCTTTGGAAAGGCCATCGGGTATGGATGCAAAGCTAATGTTACAACCGGGAGAGGCCTTGAATCGACAACCCTTGCCACCGGCATGGAGTACTGTCCTAATGGAAGGGAAACGGAAGCCTCAGAAATCCCTGAAGGTGGCTGTGGTGCTGCGACAAAATTATTCAAAGAAGGAGCAGCGCAAAGGGGGAATAATAGGCACTGGCACAGTGAGCAACGTCACAGTGGTTAAGACTAAGCTGGTGAGTATCTTTGCCACTACAACATGGTGTTGCGTTATGTGCTATGTATGAGAGTGTTGTGAAGGCCCTCCTTACCTCTAGCAGGCCACTGTATAGACCCTTTCACACCGGGGCTGCTTCAAGTTGCGTCGGGCATCGTCATGCCACCGCCGTGTGGAAACAACCCAGTGCCAAAACAATGCAGCTCAACACCACAACAGCGCGAGGGGCACAAAGGACGAAGCCAATCGGATGCCAAAAATTAAACATGTTTAATTTCTTTGCGTTGTGTGCTCGACGCAGAAAGGAAGTGGTTTCAGCGCAAGTTACTCGACGTAACTGGAAGCCACACCCTCACAATACAATGTTACCCAACACCAATTTATGATTCCTGCAGTGTTCCATTGTTCCTGCAGTATAAAATCAGGCAGGATTGTTTTTATACTGTGTACACAATGCAGTGAAACTACACGCTCAAAAGAAGCACAAAAAAAAAATGCTGCTGATTGCAGCTGCTGCAGCTCTACTCATTCTTCTCTCACAAATGTGTTTAAATAAAGTCCATAAAAGTCCTGCACACAGACTGATTGCCAGAGACAGGACATGTCCACATCAAGTATAACTCCAGACAGCTCCACATTTACTCATGAATGGTGCTTTGGTCAAAGGAAGAAAGATAAACTATAACAGAACTCAGAGCGCAGACCTGCAGTTCAGCACAAGAATATAAACTAGAAGAGGAATCAGAGTGCACAGTTTGGCTGCAGTCAGACTGTGCACTCTGATTTCTCTGTGCAGAGATCCTGCAGGCTGCGTTCTCACCACCTCTCTGCCCCCCGCTGCGCTCACCTGATGCGCACCTGACGCAGACATTCCTGCGTCGTCATGACGCCACAGGAAGCAACTCTACACAGCCCCGGTGTGAAAGTGGCTTATAGAACTAGCTCACACAGTATCAATCCAGGCTGGAATGGCTGTGTGGGAGAGCTGCATGCAGAGGCCAGAAGTGTTTTTAAAGCATGGGTTGACTCAGCTAAACCTACATATGGTCCTTTATTTGAATGTAAAAAACAGGCAAATGCAAACTTTAAATATGCTTTAAGATCTATAAAGAGAAATGAAAACACCATGAGGTCTGACTCACTTGCAAGGAAGTTACAAGATAAGAATGCCAAGGATTTTTGGAAAGAAATTAAGAAAATAAATAACTGCAAAACATCATTACGATCTAATATTGATGGTGTTAGTGATGTGAAAGGAATCACTAAGTTATGGCAGGAGCACTACAGTGAGTTATTCAACTGTGTTAAAAGTAACACTGTAGTGTTACCCAGTGTATGTTACCCACTACAGTGGGTAACATACATAGTATGAGGATGTGATTGTCTCCCCACAAGAAATACATGATGACAGTGAAGGACAACAAGGCATGTGGCATGGATAAGATGTCTACAGAGCATTTGAAATATGCCAATAGGAAACTGTCCATTGCTTTCTCTGTGTGTCACACAGATGTGAAGAAATCATGAAAAACTGTGGTTATACAACTAAATACTCATTTAGTGATTCACAGGATTGCTAAAAAAGCAGTTTGAACATAACAGTTTTGAGTTTGTAGCGTCAACAGCAGATGCTACTATTATTGTGAACACCCCCTTTTCTACTTTTTTTTTTTACTAATAGCCCAATTTCATAGCCTTAAGAGTGTGCATATCATGAATGCTTGGTCTTGTTGGATTTGTGAGAATCTACTGAATCTACTGGTACCTTGTTTCCCATGTAACAATAAGAAATATACTCAAAACCTGGATTAAACTTTTTAGTCACATAGCACTACTATTATTCTGAACACTACTGTATGTGTAGACTTACTGTGTCATGCAACAGCATAATTGCAATGTTAGTGAATCCTGCAATGAGTAGTCAGATTCACCTCAGGATTATGGAATCACTGGCATCACAGCTTATATGAGTCTATGAATAGTGTCATGTACTGTGGTTTCTTAGATCCTATTAACTTATTTTTATTTTTGTATGATTGTAGTGTTTTTATTCTAATAATTGAACTGAACTGAATTACCTGCAATTCTTTTCTCTACACTGGCCAAAGTGGTGTTGATGTGCAGACGTGCAGTCGTAAAAACAGGCCTTTCCTCTGTGGCTCTTTGTCTCACTCTGCTCAGAACAACTGCTCATGACTGTTTTATTGTGACAATCTAAACACGGATGTTTACATGGAATTTTAAAATACAGCGACAACGCTGATGTGACAGTCTAATATGTCTCTATTTGCTCGCCAACTTGCAAAGGTTTTGTCACGACACAGTGGAAATACTCATGGCATATGACCACTGGAATGTCTAACTCACATAAGGCCCCATAAAAAACTAAACAAAAGAAAACAGTTTATCCTTGACATCAGAAAAAAGTGATGAGGGCGGGCAGGTTGTTTTTTCCTTAGAAACAGGTACATTCTTAATTTCAAACCTGAAAAAAAAAACAAACAAAAAAAACATACAGCACCTGCATACCAAGTGAGGAACTGAAAATATCAGATATTTTTAAATAAATCTTGTTTCCATGTTGAATACAGTCAGTGTACTGCACGCTAGTAGTGTAATAAACATGCATACTGTGTGTGCGTGAGACGGACCAACGGACTGTGTGGTTGTCAATCACAACAAATGGCAAATTCTGTGCCTGGCTCAGTAAAGTTCGGGCGTCTTCGGCCAAAGCATGATCATCACATCGTGGATGTTCCGGTTCTTGCATCACACACACTGATGCGGGTTGATTTTGACATGCAGGCGGGGATGATAAAATAATGTTTTCTGTTACGGGGCCTAAACAGTCAGGAGCAGGTTTGGGTTGGCAAAGCTGATGTTTCTATGAACACGGTGCGTCCACGAAGTATTCACAGCGCTCCACTTTTTCCACATTTTGTTATGTTACAGCCTTATTCCAAAATGCAGTAAATCATTTTTCCCCTTAAAACTGTACTCACATCACCTTATAATGATAACATGAAGAAAGATTTTTATTGTTTTTGCAAAGTTATAAAAATAAAAAACTAAGAAATCACATGTCCATATCCAATCAACTGAATTTACACCAGGTGGACTCCAATTAAGCTGTTGAAACATATCAAGGATGATCAGTGGAAACAGGATGCACCTGAGCTCAAGTTCTAGCTTCACAGCAAAGGCTGTGAATACTTATGTATGTCCGATTTATTTTTAATTTAAGAAATTTGCAAAAACAAAGAAAAAAAAACGTTTTGCATATGGTCATTATGGGGTAATATGTGCAGAAAGGGGGGAGGGAATTTCATCAATTTTGGAATAAGGCTGTAACATAAAAATTCGTAAAAAGTGAAGCAATGTGAACTTTCTGGATGCACCGTATGCAAGTCCTGGTGGTGATAGGGCAGTGGTGTCCAAAGTATTCCATAAAGGGCCAACAGGGTGCAGGTTTTCTGCTGGAGTCCGTGGCTGCAAAGAAAACCTGCACCCTGTTGGCCCTTTATGGAATACTTTGGACACCACTGTGACAGAGATACCCTGACTGCCATTAGTTACATCTGCTGTGCCTCCCCACCCCAAAAAAGCTGCCTCACAGATTCAGCAGGTTGTCAGCGAAATCTAGCTGTAATGTATTTCTCTGAAATATTTTGTGCAAGCAATGTGCAGTAAAATGTGTGCAGACCTTCCGCTCTAGATGCCATTCGAGCTTCTTGAGGGCTTCTGTTTCTCCTCCCGGCCACACTGCTGAGGGCAGACCCCTGTCTCAAAACCTGCAATTGCAAATTCGAAAGTACAGACTCAAACCCTGCTGCAGATTGGTACAAACACACAAATAAAAAAACAAAACAAAACAAAACAAAAAATAAACAACAAAATCCTTACCAAGTTCTTCCAGGGAGGGTACTCCATATCTTTCATCGTGATCACTACCAATTGGTGTTGAACTTTTGTCATCATTTTGGAGGTGATGGTCTCTAGGCAATTCCACAGCATCCATGTGGCTGATGAGGGTCTGGAAGCGCTTGTAAGTAAGAGGTGGCTGACTGCCATTTAGTTCTATGATCCTTTAAGAAACACACACAAAAAACTTCTTTCTTCTGATCGCTCTGATATCGTCTCAACAATTTCATTAACAGGTGACATTGATGCCAGTTCCTATCATCACTCATTTGTCCAGATCATAGAGGGTGTGTGAATCCATACCAGCACTTCTACCCCCTCACAGGGTAGTTTTGGATGGCGGCATCACGTTCCTTTCCAAAGGGTTCCGAGTCATATTCATAAGACAAACGAGAGATCTGCCAGTCCTGGAAGGTAGAATTAAAGAAAAAAGATGTTGGTTTTAAATCTGTCACACAGCGATAGCAGTTTTAGGATTTAACACCACAGGCGGAGTGTTTGATCTCTTGTACCTTAACAGACGAGGGAAGACATCTGTGGGCTGACCTCTGATGACAAACAAACGAGAGTTGATTTTGCGAAGGCTTGCATCCAAGTCCTCCAAACAATGTAACAAAAACCTGGAAGGCGAGATGTCATGATGAACTCCAGAAATGAATTCTGTTAACTCTTAAAAAAAAAAGGCTTCACAGCAAACCAATTTTACATTGTTATAGAAAGTGAAGGAGGAAATACAAGAGTAAAAAAAAGAAAAAAAATGGAGCACCACCAATCATCCATCCATCCATCTTCTACCGCTTAGTCCAATTAAGGGTCGCGGGGGGCTGGAGCCTATCCCAACAGTCATAGAGTGCGAGGCGGGGTACACCCAGGACAGAACGCTAGTCTGTCGCAGGGCCACAAAGACAACTTGCCATTAAAATTTTGTTGGAATGTGGAAATCACTTTTCAAGTATTAGTGTCTGCAAATTGCAGATGGGCAGACAGAGGCAAGCACATGCCTGCTGGCGCCACTCATATCACTATCTATGCATACTCACTATCTATCTCATACTCACTATCTATCTCATACTCACTATCTATGCAATGACATACAAATAGCACATGAGGCTGTGCAACTGACAAAAGACAGGCGGGACAGGAACTGACAAAGTACTGTATGTTCTGGATTCTAATCCAGTTATATTTTTTTCTGCAAACTGATTACCGTATTTTCCAGACTATAAGTCACACCGAGTATAAGTCGCACCAGCCACTTTATCCATTATAAAGAAAAATAAACTATAAATAAGTCCACACTGGACTATAAGTCGCATGGACATGCAGGTATGTTAACATGAAAAGTTCGGATGATAATATTGTGACAGCTACCGTTTTCGGATGCGTACGAGGTCTATCAGATAAGAAACCGACACTTTATTTTTTTTTAACTATATGGATTTGATTGACATGCGATTACACCACATGCTTGAACCCCGTGCACATGCGTGAGTTTTTTCACGCGTGTCGTGACATCATTTCCCTGTGGGCAGGCCTTGAGTGAGATGGTCCCGCCCTCTCAGCTGAATTCCTTTGTTTCACACGCTGCTCGAGACGCGTGTTGCTTTATCAAAATTTTTTCTGGACCTGTGAGGGATATCCGAGTGGACACTATTCGAGAAATTTAGCTGGTTTTCGGTGAAAAGTTTAACGGCTGATGAGAGCTTATGGGGTGTTCTGTCGGTGTAAGGATTTCCCATGGAGCGGGACGTCCTGCAGCGCTTCCAGTCGCCGTCGTCGGCCTGTTTCGACCTGAAAACATCCTAATTTAAGGCTTAATTCACCCAGGACGTAGTGAGAGAACAGAGAAGATTCAGAAGAGGCCGGCATGAGAACTTTATGCGGACATTCCACTGTTTAAGGACATTTTTTAATGAAAGACGTGCGCGCAAATTCGCCGAGTCATTTCCGTGACGACTCGGCGAATGTGTGCGACAGGAAAAAACCTCCGTGTTGAAAACCATTTGTAAATTCAGGCGGCTTTTGATGGCTTTCAACAAGTGAGTAACTGAGAATTGTTTAACAGCTTGGGCATGTTCCAACTTGCCCGTTAAGTTTTCCAACACGGAGGTGTTTTTCCTGTCGCGACCCCCGCTCGGTCCGGCCCGACATGCGACTCTGCCCGCACGTTCTTTCATTACAAAATGTCCGTTAACAATGGAATGTCCGAATAAACTCCTCATGCCGACTTCTTCTGAAAGTTCTCTGTTCTCTGACGACTTACTGGGTCAACAGATCCTGAAATGTGGAAGTTTTCAACTTGAAACGGCGAGACGCTGCCGCCTCAAAGCGCAGATCGCCGTCAGGCGCCGTGGGCCCCTTAAAGCGACACTACCAGAGCAAAATCTCTCATCAGCCATTAAAATTTTTTACCGAAAACCAGCTGAATTTATGAATGGTGTCCACTCAGTTGTGCCTTACAGTTTTTGAAAACATTTTGATCAAACAATGCAGCAGTCTCTGAGCCATTCCTAAACAATGAAAAAACGACGAGAGGGTGGGCGACTCCTCACTCAAAGACTGCCCACAGGCGAATGACGTAACCGACAGGCGTGAAAAAAACTCTTGCATGCCCACGAGGGTTCAAGCATGTCTGATGTAATCACACGTGATTCAAATCCATATGGTTTTTGAAAAAAATAATAAGGTCGGATACTTTTCTAATAGACCTCGTATTTCACCAGTCACAACTTGTAATCTGCAGAGTATTTTTTTTTGGTGGCATTTTTTCGGGCCTTCTCCGTTGTCTTAAGTTATCAGTAATGTTGAAATTTTTATTTTCTATGGTAGTCAGAAGTCGCAGGAACAGTCACACAAGCCTTGAGCGCCCTCTCGAGCTGCATTTTAGCTACGGATATGTTTGTATTTTGCGGACCACATTGCGAGCTGAACCATAACCCGCACCATCGTGAACGGTTCTTTTCTGACACATTACCTGCTGTGGACCATAGTACACAGCAGGTGTAGCTGCCGATGTTCGTGCAGCACCTACCTGCGCAGCTCATGACCTCCCCGTGGTGTCGACGCCAGCTCCTTCCAAGTGCAGATGCTAATCCTCTGCCGTCGCTCACCCAGTGCTCCCACGCAGCTCTCAGCGTCAACTTAACACTCTGCTCACACTGATATCCAAGGGTTGAAGCTGTTTTTTAGCCCTCCCGGAATAACAGCAAGCACCGTGTTCATCTGCTTCACACGCTGTTTCACAATCATTGGTCTGGGTGAGGTGAGGAATACGCGTCCAATGTTCTGTTCTCTGATTGGTTATCACGACCAGTGTGACCTATAGGGCGGCCGCCATACTACAGTGCCCATGATGCATTGCATTTCCGTTTCCGGTGGCCATTTTAAAACATAGAGCGACTCTGTCACGTAAAATTGTTTTATTACGGTAAATTAATTGAGAATCTACCAGTATATTTTTCATTTATAAGTCGCTCTGGAGTATAGGTCGCACCCCCAGCCAAAACATGTAAAAAGTGCGACTTATAGTCCGAAAAATACGGTAGTTAATCGTGTGAGGCAGGGCTGGTGGCCAAGTGGTTAGTGCACTTGGTTTCAGTGCAGAAGGTTCCCGGTTCAAATCCCACCCCTGTCACATTTCTCCATGTGAAGTGGAGTTGTGTCAGGAAGGGCATCTGGTGTAAAACCTGTGCCAATTCAACATGTAGATCCACTTTGGATTTGCTGTGGCTAACCCACTACAAACAACGGATCCGAAGGGAGTTACTTTTTTTGAATAGTTAATCGTGTGAGATTTCAGACCACAAGATATTTACCTGGACTGATTGATGATTTACCTCAATGCAGCTGACGAGATGGAGAAATCTGTGGGTCTGCTCACATAATTCCAGTTTGGCACGAAGACGCTGTTGCAGTATCTTGCCAAAATGAAGTTTTGGCAAGATATGTTTGTCAGTATGTATGTTCGGTGTTTTTTGTTGTTTTTACATTTTCACCTTTAACTCGCTGTGCAGCACAGTTTACATCGCAGACTCTTGCAACTTCACATATAGCAGCCCTAGTAAGGTACCTTTCAGTACATAAAGGATCAAGGTCAAGGTCACGGGAAGGTCAAACACTAAATTCAACAAAACTACTTCCGTGGTCACAATTTTTGAATGTTTCCCTCCAAATTTGGCATGCACATAGTGATAGGTTTTGTTTATAAGCCATTACCTGGGATGAAGCTCCTCTTCACCCAGGAGCGCTCTTCGGTCCATAACCCTCCCAGTCCACCAGATACTGGAACCCCGGCCCCGTCGACGGACGTCCAGGAGCCTGCGCACAGTCCAGGCCGGCTCCCCATCGATGATCCGGACAGGAGCGCGCCGATCCGGGAGTGCAGAGGGAAGAGGTGTCACGGCTTGATCCGGAGACGTGGAAAACTGGTGAATCCGCAGTGAGGCTGGCAGCTTCAGCTTCTCTGCGGCTGGGCTGAGGACCTTGAGGATGGAGAAGGGGCCGATGTATCGGCCTTTTAGTTTCTGAGATTCCACCTGTAATGGAATGTCCTCGTTGACAGCCAAACCTCCTGCCCGGGCTGGTATGCAGGGCCGGGGATCGCCGGCGGTCTGCATGGGCCTTGGCCCTCGTCCGGGCTTTGAGCAGGGCACAGCGGGCAGAGCGCCACACCCGACGGCACCTCCTGAGATGGGCCTGGACCGAGGCACCCCGACCTCTCCCTCCACAAGCGGAAACAACGGGGGCTGGTACCCCAAACATACTTCAAACGGGGAGAGGCCGGTAGTAGATGAAACTTGGCTGTGTGTGCGTACTCGATCCAGGCCAGATGGTTGCTCCAGGCCGTCGGGTGCACTGAGGTCACGCAGCGAAGGGCCTGCTCCAATTCCTGGTTGGCCCGCTCTGCCTGTCCGTTCGTCTGGGGATGGTACCCACGAGAGGCTCACGGTGGCCCCCAGTTCCCTACAGAAACTCCTCCAGACTTGCGAGGAGAACTGGGGACCATGGTCAGAGACGACATCGGATGGAATCGCATGCAGACGTACGACATGGCGGACCAGGAGGTCTGCGGTCTCCTGGGCCGTCGGGAGCTTCGGAGGGCCACGAAGTGGGCCACCTTGGAGAACCGTCCACTATCGTGAAGATGGTGGTCATGCCCTGGGACGGCGGGAGGCCTGTGACGAAGTCCAGGCCAATGTGGGACCAGGGGCAGTGAGGCACAGGTAACGGCTGGAGGAGTCCCTGTGCCCGTTGGTGGTCAGCTTTTCCCCTGGCGCAGGTGGTGCAGGCCTGGACGTACTCCCGGACGTTGGCTTCCATAGACACCCACCAGAAGCGCTGCTGGACCACTGCCACGGTTCTTCGCACCCCTGGATGACAGGAGAGCTTGGACCCGTGACAGAAGTCCAGGACTGCCTCTGGCTTCTGGTGGGATGTAAAGTCTGTTCTTTGGGCCGGTCCCCAGGTCCGGGTTCCGTGCCAGGGCCTCCCAGACGGTCTTCTCCACGTCCCAGGTGAGGGCGCCACGATAGTGGACTTGGGGATGATGGATTCTGGTGGATCTGACAGCTCGACCTTGACTTCCTCTTCGTGGACCCGGGACAGGGCGTCAGATCGCTGGTTTTTGGTCCCGGGGCGGTAGGTGATCCGGAAGTCAAACGCCCAAAGAACAGTGACCAGCGGCTTGCCTGGGGTTCAGACGCCTGGCGGTCCGGATGTACTCCAGGTTCCGATGGTCCGTGAAAAACCGTGAAGGGCACCGTCGCTCCCTCCAACAGGTGTCTCCACTCCTCAAGAGCCTCTTTCACCGCTAGGAGTTCCCCATTGCCGACGTCGTAGTTCCGCTCTGCCGGGGTCAACCTACGGGAAAAATAGGCACAAGGATGGAGAACCTTATCAGACTCCCTGCTCTGGGACAGCACAGCTCCTATCCCTGAGTCAGAGGCGTCCACTTCGACTACAAACTGGCGATTGGGATCGGGCTGCACCAGAACCGGTGCAGTCGAGAACCGACGTTTCAACTCCTTAAACGCGGCTTCGCACTGATCCAACCAGGTGAAGGGGACTTTAGTGGAGTTAGGGCTGTCAGGGGCTAACTACCTGGCTATAGCCCTTTATGAACCTCCGGTAGAAATTTGCAAAACCGAGGAACTGCTGCAATTTCCTACGGCTTGTCGGTTGGGGCCAATCTCTCACCGCCGCAACCTTGGCCGGATTAGGGGCGACGGAGTTGGAGAATTTTTTGGTTTTGCTCCAATTTGTATGAGATGAACTCAAAGATCTAAAACTTTTTCCACATACACAATATCACCATTTCCCTCAAATATTGTTCACAAACCAGTCTAAATCTGTGATAGTGAGCACTTCTCCTTTGCTGAGATAATCCATCCCACCTCACAGGTGTGCCATATCAAGATGCTGATTAGACACCATGATTAGTGCACAGGTGTGCCTTAGACTGCCCACAATAAAAGGCCACTCTGAAAGGTGCAGTTTTGTTTTATTGGGGGGGATACCAGTCAGTATCTGGTGTGACCACCATTTGCCTCATGCAGTGCAACACATCTCCTTCACATAGAGTTGATCAGGTTGTCAATTGTGGCCTGTGGAATGTTGGTCCACTCCTCTTCAATGGCTGTGTGAAGTTGCTGGATATTGTCAGGAACTGGTACACGCTGTCGTATACGCCGGTCCAGAGCATCCCAAACATGCTCAATGGGTGACATGTCCGGTGAGTATGCCGGCCATGCAAGAACTGGGACATTTTCAGCTTCCAAGAAATGTGTACAGATCCTTGCAACATGGGGCCGTGCATTATCCTGCTGCAACATGAGGTGATGTTCTTGGATTTGTGGCACAACATGGGCCTCAGGATCTCGTCACGGTATCTCTGTGCATTTAAAATGCCATCAATAAAATGCACCTGTGTTCTTCGTCCATAACAGACGCCTGCCCATACCATAACCCCACCGCCACCATGGGCCACTCGATCCACAACATTGACATCAGAAAACCGCTCACCCACACGACGCCACACACGCTGTCTGCCATCTGCCCTGAACAGTGTGAACCGGGATTCATCCGTGAAGAGAACACCTCTCCAACGTGCCAAACGCCAGCGAATGTGAGCATTTGCCCACTCAAGTCGGTTACGACGACGAACTGGAGTCAGGTTGAGACCCCGATGAGGATGACGAGCATGCAGATGAGCTTCTCTGAGACGGTTTCTGACAGTTTGTGCAGAAATTCTTTGGTTATGCAAACCGATTGTTTCAGCAGCTGTCCGAGTGGCTGGTCTCAGCGATCTTGGAGGTGAACATGCTGGATGTGGAGGTCCTGGGCTGGTGTGGTTACACGTGGTCTGCGGTTGTGAGGCTGGTTGGATGTACTGCCAAATTCTCTGAAATACCTTTGGAGACGGCTTATGGTAGAGAAATGAACATTCAATACACGAGCAACAGCTCTGGTTGACATTCCTGCTGTCAGCATGCCAATTGCACGCTCCCTCAAATCTTGCGACATCTGTGGCATTGTGCTGTGTGATAAAACTGCACCTTTCAGAGTGGCCTTTTATTGTGGGCAGTCTAAGGCACACCTGTGCACTAATCATGGTGTCTAATCAGCATCCTGATATGGCACACCTGTGAGGTGGGATGGATTATCTCAGCAAAGGAGAAGTGCTCACTATCACAGATTTATACTGGTTTGTGAACAATATTTGAGGGAAATGGTGATATTGTGTATGTGGAAAAAGTTTTAGATCTTTGAGTTCATCTCATACAAAATGGGAGCAAAACCAAAAGTGTTGCGTTTATATTTTTGTTAACCGGGGAGGGGGTCTGAGACACACTTTGTCCCCTCTTTACAATGGGGTACTCAGGTCAAAACAGTTTCAGTCTTTTGTTCATGGTAATGAGTCATTCACGTCATCAGGAGAGTCATCAAGGGAGCGTCAGGAGAGGCGTCCATCCCATCATTAGGAGGGACAGCTGCCCTGTCATTAGGAGGGTGCTAACTAGAGCACAATAGGTCCTAATTAGAGCTATTGTTTAGTCACTAGCCTATAGCAGTCTGCCTCTCAGTAGGAGGGGTCTGGTTAGTCATGTATGGGGTCTTCAGGGGACCCACCTGGACCTTGGCCTGTGCCTGGAACTCCAACAATATTACTGCCATTTGAAGCTCTGTTCACATTAGCAGGTACTGCTGCCAGAAGACCTGTAAGAAAAAAAAAACTATTATATGTAACCCACCAGTCAACAAATGGCTGTCTTATGACAGGGGATACTTCATATTTCCTGTGACATAAAGCTAAAACAGATTTTTTTTCCTGAAGAATTAATCTGTAGCTCAGTGAAATTATCAATGTGTGCTTGGAAATCTGATTAAAAAAAATTTGCACTAAACATCATCAAAAACCTGAGATATAATGAACATACACACACCCCCCAAAGTTTTTGGTACATTCTTGAACAGCCAGATCAGGATTTTGTTAAATTGTTGCTGAAATTCTTCTGTGTAGGCTCTCAGTTGTCCAGGTGGTTTCCATAGTAGAGAAGCTTGAATCTTCGACTGGACTGGGTTGCTTGATGCGAGGACGTTTCGCTTCAAATCACAGAAGCTTCCTCAGCTAAAATTCTTGCTCTGGCAGTCTGACTTCTGTCTTGACTCTTGTAGAGAAGAATAAACAGAAGCCACAAAAGCTGGAGTTTTAAACCTAACCAGACAGGAGAAGCCGGCAGGAGAAGCGTCCATCCCATCATTAGGAGTGACAGCTGCCCTGTCATTAGGAGGATGCTATCTAGAGCACAATAGATGCTAATTAGAGCTATTGTTTAGTCAGTAGCCTATAGCAGTCTGCTCTCGGTAACTTGTCCGGAAAGCCCTCAGGTTTTAAAACTCCAGCTTTTGTGGCTTCTGTGATTTGAAGCGAAACATCCTTGCGTCAAGCAACCCAGTCCAGTCGAAGATTCAAGCTTCTCTACTACTTGTTGCTGAAAGAAAAAGGATGTTAAGATCCTGACCTAACTGCAACTGATGGACATGATAAAAAGAAGTGGGTGGTTGCTTATGATGTTTTTACCATCACTGGAGAATCAGGTCACTGCAATTATCTGCTTTGAGGTTACAAAGAATTCTCAAAAATGATTCTGACCATCTGTGATGGCCCTGCCGTCTTGTAGCAGGACGGCCCATAAGCAGGGGCACCTGGGCCGGTGTCCCTGTCTCTTATTTAAGTGGGCCCAACTAATTCATTTTGTTCTCTCCCTCTCTCTTTTTAGGACGTCTCGCTGCGCCGACCGGTAACAGAGCGCCTTTTTGCACAGCTGCACATTTTTGCACCTTTTAATTTATTGACTTAACTATTGTAAATAAATACTTCTATTTTTCTAATCCTCTCGTTTGTGTCTCCTCCTTGTCACTGTCTTCTGAGCCACGGGCACGTGACAAGAGTGGGGGCTCGTCCTTTAAATGTAATTTTTGTAGTCAGCGCATTTAGTTTTTGTAAATTTATTTGGTTAAAGTTTGTTTTAGGCCTGTTTTTTGTGTTGGGGCTTTGCCACGCGCTGATTACATGATTAGAATCCGGTGCGCACCTGCTGATTGCGCATTCGTTCATTTGTTTGTAGGGACACGCGAGAGGTTTGAAGCCAAATTGTGTTTTTTTTTTTTTGATCCGAGGTGAAGGTAAGTGCTGTCTCGTGCTGCATGGTGTTTTGGAGTCCTCGTTAGGCTTAGTGGCTTTCTCATAAGGAGATTTGCCTGCTTTTGTTTTGTGAGGGCAGCGGTGAACGTGGCTACAAGCTTCGGCTTGGGAGCGCGTCCGTGGTGTTCTGGGGGTTGTCAGCTTGCTGGTCGCTGCTCAGACCCATCGGGTTTTAGCGCATAAATACCCACCATATGAGACCGCAAGAAGACTAGGTTAAGCAGGTAGATTTGGGTTAAGTAGTTCAGGGCGGGGGACTCCGAGGGACGCGCTGGCCCTCAGCCTCGGTTATGTGAGATTGACAGTTGTATTCAGTTCGGTTCACATTACTTTTTTTTGTAACCATGGTTTCTGTTTCGCATTTTTTTTCCACTCCTTCTGAAAGTTTTTTGGAAAATTGTCAAAAGAAACATTATTGCAGATAGCTAAACACTACGGCATTACAGTGGGAAATAATACACGCAAAGATGATGTTAGAGATATAATCACTGCTGCGCTTTTTAAGAAAGGCGTCCTGAGAGGGGGAGAGCAACAGTGGGGTTTATATGTCAATTCTAAACCCGAGCTGTCTGTTTCATTTGATGGACTGAGGTTTGAGCAGCGTAAGGAATTAATGTTGCTGCAAACTGGACAAGAGAAAAGCAGAAAAGATGCTGAGCTTCAATTGGAACAAATGAGAATGAGAACTGAAGCTGAAAAAGAGGTTCAATTGGAACGTGTCAGACAAGAGACTGAAAAAATGAGATTGGAATTGGAACACTATAATTGAATTTGATTCGGAATGGCAAGGTTATAGGCGAGGTGGGTGAAGAATCATTTCCTCTGCTGTTTGTAGGCCTGCTCCTAACGCGTTTGACGTGGGTGCTAGTCTGCACCTAATGCCGAAGTTTAATGAAAAAGATCCAGATACTTTTTTCATTCTGTTTGAGCGCACTGCAGGTGTTAAAAATTGGGCGGATTGTGATAGAGCCTTGTTGTTGCAGTCCGTGTTTACTGGTCGTGCCCAGGAGGCTTATACTGCGTTGAGCGCTGCAGAGTGTCTGGATTATGCCAAAAATAAGGCTGCGGTTCTAAAATCCTACAAATTAGTCCCAGAAGCTTATCGCCAGAAATTCAGGAATTTTGAGAAAAATGAACGTCAAACTCACGTGGAATTCGTTAGAGATTTAACCTGTCAATTTAATCGTTGGTGTTCTGCTTTGAATATTGACACTTTTGAGGGTTTGTCAAAGTTGATGATCTTGGAGCAGTTTAAGACCTGTATTCCTCAGCATGTAGCTACTTATGTTACTGAACAGAAACCCAGCACCACTCTGAAGGCAGCTGAGCTGGCAGATGACTTTGTCCTGACTCACAAGGGGGCTATGGGTGAAATTTTTCCATTTAGGACCAAGCCTATAGTCAGTGAAAGTCGCTTCTACTCGCAGACCTTTGCGCAGGATCGCTCTGCTCATTCAGAGGGCACTCTAGCAGGTGTAATTACTGTCAGGCAACGGGCCACTGGAAGTCTCAGTGTCCTCTGCTCAAGTTTAAAAGCAGGCGTAAATGTACGTACCTTCAGCTCCTGATCTGTTAGCTTCACACAATAAGTCCAGGAAAAGGTCGATAAAGCTTTTGCTCCTTTCATCCATGATGCGTATGTGTCCATTGTGGGGAGCGAGCAGCGTGTTCATATTAAGATGCTGCTTGACACAGGGGCTAAACACTCATTTATAGTGGCTTTTGTGCTTCCATTCTCCTCCGCTACAGAAACGGGTGACTCTGTCCTTATGCATGGGATGGAGCTGGGTGTGGTCTCCATGCCAAGGCACACAATATGTTAGAATGTGGGTTTATTAATGGTCTGGTGATTGTAGGCGTGCGCCCCGCTCTGCCGCTTCCTGGGGTTTCATTGATTTTAGGCAATGATTTAGTTGGTAGTGCGGTGTGGCCGAGGTCTCCTTTGCCCGTGGTGACCCCTGAGCCACGCCCGTCGTCTCTGCTTGAAGAGCAGTGTTCAGAGGTGTTTCCGGCTTGTGTCGTGACACGCGCTCAATTTCGTGCGTCTGAGTCGGATGTGCTTGAGAGCTCAGTCTTGTTGCCCGAGCTCCCCGCATCTATCTCTGTGAAGGAATGGAGTCAGCATCAAAAGTCTGATCCAACTCTTTCAGTTTGTTTGAAAATGTTCTTCCAGGTGACAAGGTACGGAGTGCTGCTCATGGGACTTCATGCAGGAGGGTCTGTTGGTGTGCAAGTGGGTCCCATGTCATGGTGACTTTGTGGTGAGCCCATTTTTCAGATTGTTGTTCCTGAGATGTTTCGTGATGATGTGCTCAGAGTGCCCATGATGACTCTGGTCACTTAGGTGTGAAGAAACGTGTGATAGTGTGCTGCGTTATTTTTTCTGGCCTAGGTTAAAACGTGATGTGTCAAAATACATTAAAACTTGTCACGTTGTCAGTTAACGGCAAAGCCAAATCACATACTTAAGCCTGCACCCCTGTGTCCCATTCCAGCCATAAGCAAGCCTTTTGAGCACATTATCATAGATTGTGTGGGTCCGTTTCCTCCCTCAAAGTCTGGCTCCTCTTATTTGTCAACAGTGATGTGCCAAGCAACACGATATCCTGCTGCATTTCCATTACGTAAAATTACAGCTCGGTCAGTCATTAAAGCTTTGTCTAATTTTATGTCAATTTTTGGCATCCCACGTGTTGTACAGTCTGACCAGGGCTCAAATTTTATGTCTCGTGTCTTTGCCCAAGTTTTGAAACAGTTGAGGGTAAAACAAATGTTGCGTCCGACTATCATGCACAGAGCCAGGGAGCGCTAGAGAGGTTTCACCAGACTTTGAAGTCCTTGTTAAGAGCTAACTGTACCGAATGAGGGGTGACTGGGAGGAAGGGTTGCCATGGCTTACGTTGTCAGCTCAGGAGGTGGTGCAAGAGAGCACTGGATTTAGTCCAAATGATTTTGGTGTTTGGACATGCAGTGCGGGGGTCCAATGGCCATACTAAAGGATGGTTTGGTGGTGGACTCTGATCCCCCTAAAAAGTGATTGACTATGTCAATGGTTTTCGCCATCATTTGTATGTGGCTGAAGAAAGTATTTGATCGGAAAACTGAACGTCGAGAGTTCATGGAATCTGGTCTTGGCCTTGACCCCTTTAACTAATTCACCGTTCCAGGCTAAGTTTTCTGGCCCTTATGTTGTTGAGAGCAGGGATTTAGATAATTACATGATCGCTACACCTAATCGCAGAAAGGCATCACGATTATGTCATGTTAATTTACTTAAGCCATACTATTCTCGCGGTGATGGGGCTCCGCAGAGTAGTGTTGCTTCTGCAGCTCTCACTGTCCACTCCTTTTCCTCAGGTCAGCAGGCTCCTGCTCAGGAGGAGGTGGATGTGAAGTGGCCTGATGATTCTATGTTGTGTGGTCGACTTAAGAACTCGGAGACCTTGAGTAAGTTGCAGTCGCTGTTCAGTCACTTGAATCTGGAGCAACATGCTGAACTGACAGAAGTGATCGACTCCTATCCAGAGTTGTTCAGAGATACACCTTCAAGAACACACCTGATAGAGCATGACCTAGATGTTGGTGAGAGCACTCCAATCAAACAGCGGTTCTATAGGTGTGCTCCTCAGAAACGTAAGGTAATGGAGGCTGAGGTCCAGTATATGCTGGATAACGGCATAGCTGTCCCCTCATCCTCTAGTTGGGCCTCTCCAAGCCTGTTGGTGGATAAGTCAGACAAATCGCCATGTTTTTGTACGGACTATCGAAAAGTAAATAAAGTGACAAAATCAGATTCGTATCCGTTACCACGAATGGAAGATTGTATTGACCAAATTGGGTCTGCTAAATTGGTGAGCAAATTTGATTTATTAAAGGGATATTGGCAAGTTGGGTTGTCTGCCCGTGCAAGAGAGATTTCCTGCTTTTGTTACTCCATTTGGTTTATTTGAATACACTGTGATGAGTTTGGCCTGCGAAATGCACCAGCAACGTTTCAAAGGTTAATGAACATGTGACATCTGGTCTGGAAGGTTGTGCGGTCTATCTTGACGACGTAGTAGTGTTTAGTGACACTTGGAATGACCATGTCCAGCATATTCATGCCTTATTTGATCGCCTTTCCTCTGCGCGTCTGACAGTCAATCTGGCGAAGTGTGAGTTCGCTCGTGCAACTGTTACTTATTTGGGGCATGTAGTGGGGCAGGGGGAAGTGCGACCAGTTGATGCAAAGGTACAAGCAATTTTGGATTATCTGCCTCTGACTACTAAGAAGGAGTTGATGCGTTTCTTAGGGTTGGTTGGCTATTATAGAAGTTTTTGTCCAAATTTTTCAACAGTTGTTGCTCCGCTTACAAATTTGTTGAAAAGTACTGTTGGTTTTCAGTGGTCGACCGCTTGTTAGACCGCTTTCAAGAATGTCAAGTTGCTGTTATGTGTTGAGCCAGTTCTTGTTGCTCCCATAATGGATCGGCCGTTCAAAATTCAGGTAGATGCTAGTCAAGTTGGAGCTGGTGCTGTTTTGCTCCAAGAGCACGATGGAGTTGACAAACCAGTTTGTTACTTTTCTAAAAAGTTTAATTCGTATCAATTAAATTATTCGACAATTGAGAAGGAAACTCTCGCACTTATCTTGGCTCTTCAACATTTTGAGATTTATGTGACTTGCGGTGATGGTCCTTTAATCATCTATACTGACCATAATCCACTCACGTTCTTAAGTACTCTGAAAAGTCCAAATCAATGTCTAATTCGATGGGCGCTGTTTCTACAGGCGTTCAGTTTAGACATTCGTCATATTAAAGGTTCTGATAACTTGTTGGCTGATGCTTTGTCACGTGCGCCAGTTTAAAAAAGGAAAAAGCAAAGTTGCCTTAATTTTTGTGCCTGTCTCTTTTCTGCCTCTCCCCGGTTTCAGGCACCGGAACTCTGGAGGTGCAGCAGAGGACATGTGTGCTAAGCTTGTGACTTTACCAATTGGTGTCATCTTTAGCCTTGTATAGCTAAGTCTAATTTGATTCCTTGCAAAGAGTAGAACTTCTCTTGTTTGATAATGGAAAATAGAAGAAAAAACTTAGTCCTATCAGATTTTAAAGTAGTTTGTAAAGTAAAAAAATGTATAGCTGAATATAGTAAGCTGTAAATATTGTAATTTTGGTGCAACAAAAAAAATATAATGTTAGTACTACTAACAAAAAAGAAAAAAATTGCTGGTTTGCAATTGGTTTGGAAAGTCCTTAGGTGGACTTCCCTTTTGAAGGGGAGGGTTGTGACGGCCCGCCGTCTTGTAGAGGGGCGGGCCCATAATCAGGGGCACCTGGGCCCGGTGTCCCTGTCTCTATTTAAGTGGGCCCAACTAATTCATTTTGTTCTCCTCCCTCTCTCTTTTAGGACGTCTCGCTGGCGCCGACCGGTAGCAGAGCGCCTTTTTGCACAGCTGCACATCTTTGCACCTTTTAATTTATTGACTTAAACTATTGTAAATAAATACTTCTATTTTCTAATCCTCTCGTTTGTGTCTCCTCGTCACTGTCCTCTGAGCCACGGGCACGTGACACCATCCAACACGGCAATTTCTTAACGCTATAAAAAACTGAAACACAAAATTAATGGATTTGTGTGGATATTATCTGCAGAAAATAAGTCAGTCTTAGTCTTCTGAACATTTATGGCTTACACAAATATCTGAGACTGACTACAGGGACTCTTGATAGAAATGTAACAGAGTCCATAGAAAATTAGTAATAAATACTTAATTTCACACACAAATAGATCCATTAAAAACACCTTGTATAAAACTATATACCAGTGTTGCCAGAAATGGAAAAGATTAATTTTTGATCACCATACTTAAAACGTTTAATGGATTTAAAAACAATGGCAACACTTTTGAGTTTGGAATAACCTGAAAGTGCTATTCCTACGCAATTTGTGCTTCTATTCAAAATAACTCTTCAAACAGAGAGAATTTATAATTCAAGATTGCTGCTTATTTTTGAATCTTCTAAACTGAGAATCAGTGTGAAAGAAAGGTGTGTTTCGGTAGTGGGAGTAACATTAAGGACCAGCTTTAGTAATAAACTGAAATTATTTTGCTTTCTTGGAGATAAAAAAAACATTAAAATATAAAATAAATGATTATTACTATGAATTACTATGAATGATTATTACTATTACTATGAATTACTATGAAATGATTATTATATGAAATAAAACATATGTAACAACCAGAGTAGAGAAAAATAAACATGTTTTATTTTTTATTGCTGATATTCTGTCTTATCTTTGTGGTCACTGATTGTATTATTTGCACCATGTGAAATGGATTGTTTTTAGAATGTGTAGTTTATGTTTTTATTTACATATATTGATATACTTTGTTTCTTATAATCACTCATAACTCATCTTCAATTGCTTATTTGGGAGATAGAATCTCTCCACCTAGTCCTGGGTCTTCCCCGCGTCTCCTCCCAGATGGACGTGCCTGGAACACCTCCCTAGGGAGGGGCCCAGGAGGCATCCTTACCAGATGCCAGAACCACCTCAGCTGGCTCCTTTCAACGCGAAGGAGCAGCGACTCCGAGCTCCCCACAGATGACCGAACGTTTCACCCTCTCCAAGGGAGACACCAGCCACCCTTCTGAGGAAGCCCATTTCGGCTGAATGTACCCACGATCTAGTTCTTTCGGTCATGAGCCAACCCTCATGACCATAGGTGACAGTAGGAACAAAGACTGACCAGTAGATCCAGAGCCTTGGCCTTTTGGCTCACAACAGTATGGTAGTGCGAAAGCAAAACTGCCCCTGTTGCACCAATTGTCCAGGCAATCTCATGCTCCATTTTCCCCTCACTCGTGAACAAGATCCAGAGGTACTTGAACTCCTTCACTTGGGGCAAGACCACAATCTCTATCCGGATTAGGCAATCCATTGGTTTCCTGCTGAGAACCATGGACTCAGATTTAGAGGTGCTGATCCTCATCCCAGCAGCTCCACACTCAGCTGTGAACCGATCCAGTGTGTGTTGGAGGTCACAGGCCGATTAAGCCAACAGGACCACATCATCTGCAAAAAGCAGTGATGAGACCCTGAGCCCACCAAACTGGAAATCCCCCCCCCCCAACTACGCCTTGATATCCTGTCCATGAAAATCACAAACAGGATTGGTGACAAGGGCGCAGCCCTGGCAACCCCCACCGGAAACAAGTCTGACTTACTGCTGAGAACCCGAACACAGCTCTCGCTTTGTGAGTACAGAGATTGGATGGCCCTGAGAAAGGACCCCCTCAATCCATACTCCCACAGCACCTCCCACAGTAGCTCCCGGGGTACCCGATCATACGCCTTCTCCAAGTCCACAAAGCACATGTAGACTGGATGGGCATACTCCCAGGCATCCTCCAGGATCCTTGTGAGAGTGAAGAGCTGGCTGGTTGTACCATGACCATGACAGAACCCGCATTGTTCCTCTTCAATCAGAGGTTCAACTATTAGCCGGTCCATCCTTTCCAGCACCCTGGAGTAGACTTTACCAGGGAGGCTGAGTAGTGTAATTGTAACTGAGTAACTGGCACACACTCTCGGGTCCCTTTTTTTAAAATATGGGGACCACCCCAGTTTGCCACTCCTTAGGCACTGTCTCAGACCTCAACAGAGTGTTGACGAGACATCTCATGGAAGGCAGTCCCTCCAAACCCAGAGCCTTCAGCATTTCTGGACGGATCTCATCAACCCCCGGGGCCTTGCCACTGCAGAGTTGTTTGACTACCTCAGTGACTTCCACCAAGGAAATTGATGAAAATCCTCCATCAGCTTCCAGCTCTGCCCTACTATAGAGGGCGCTCCGGTCTGATGCAGGAGTTCCTCAAAGCGTTCCTTCCAGTGTCAGATTACATCCACAGTTGAGGTCAACAGAGTCCCATCCTTACTGTAGACAGCTTGGATGGTTCCCAGTTTTGGAACCATCCATGTATGACCATAATAATACATGACCTAAACACAAGGAAATGCCCAATGAAGAAAGGTGGATTCCTACCCAGTCCTTGTAGCAGGAAAGCTGCTAGTAAATCTGTTTCATGCGCTCTATGTTAACGCGGCTGGCTTCAGCATGGTGCACCATGGGCTTGGGGTAGTGGTTCCCGATGATACACTTGGCTGCTTTCTGCACATCATCTGGGGCATTCCAAGGATCATAGATGTATTTGGCTGGAAAACCCTCAGTATGGGCAAATACCGCCTGGATTGCAGACATAATTTTCCACTTTTAAGGGTGAAGCAATTTAATTACCATTACTCACACTGAAATAATGATAAAAAATACAAGCTAATTTTAACATTAATTCTGCAGTTTACCTTAGGTATATTATAATACAAGCACAGGTTAAGCACAATGGATTAGTTCTTTTCAATAAATGGTAAATGGACTGCATTTATACAGCACTTATCCATCTGAAACAGTAGCTCAAAGCGCTTTATAATCATGCCTCACGTTCACCAATTCACTCACACGCACACACTGATGTCAGGGCGATACCATGCAAGGTGCATACTACACACCAGGAGCAACTCTGGGATTAAGGACCTTGCCCAAGGGCCCTTAGCGATTGTCTGGTCTGGCTGAGGTTTCAGCCGAGGATCCTCTGTTCTCAAGCCCAACGCTTAACCACTAGACCATCACCTCCCCAATAATATTAAGAGGTGATGTACAAGGAGACCCCACACACCCTGCCCACCACATGTTTGACCTGTTGCCGTCCGGGAGATGCTACAAGGGAGGTGATGGTCTAGTGGTTAAGCATTTGGCTTGAGACCAGAGGATCCATGGTTCAAATCCCAGCCTGACCGGAAAATCACTAAGGTCCTTAATCTCCTAGTTGCCCCCGGTGTGTGTACCTTGTATGGCAGCACCCTGACATCGGGTGAATATGAGGCATTATTGTAAAGCTCTTTGAGCGTCTGATGCAGATGGAAAAGTGCGATATAAATGCAGACCATTTACATTTCAACAAAGTCCAGGGTGACAAACAGTTTCATCCCCTGGGCCATACATACTGCACACACACACACACACACCCATAACCCCCCCCCCGACAACAAACAACCCAAAATACCTCTTCCCGCCTTTAGCACCTTAATAGCACTGGCTTCTGTGCCCCAGTGTTCAAAATCACGTTCCTAAATGTGCCCCCCCAGTGCTCACATTCACTGCCAGAAATATGCCCGAGTGATTCACAATCACTGCCATAACTGTTACAGCCACTTTTAAACTGTACTTTATTATATATGTTTACATTCATTCATATAGATGGACAGACAGACAGATGTACACACACTGTATAGAGTAGTGCAGACAAATGGAGGTATATACAGGTGTGCTTGTATAGAGTACATATTTCATATTTAAACATTTTTGTGTATGTCTTGTTTTTCTTTTTCTACAGTAGCTCTGCAGGAGCCACTGTACAATGACAATAAAGACTATTCTATTCTACTCTATTATACTGTCATGGTGCAGCCATACCCAAATGGCTGCAGAAGCACCAAAATCCTTTGTGAAAGGATGATTCTTTGACATATTCATGCGATATGGACCAACATTTTCCTTCTCACGTATCTAGTCACCATTGGGGTCTGTGCAACGTCCAAAGCCCACAGGGCAGTAACAGTGGAAAAACTGCTGGAAGAACAAACTGCACGAAAGCCACATCCAGCTGCCGAGTCAGAGTCCGCTCGGAATTAATAACTTCAAAACGAATTGCCGCTTTAAATAAAATGAAACCTCTTACAAACGATGTAATACAGACAAGAAACTACAATCAACTTTTCCCTCCCAAAATGAGATGTGCTGTATTTACAAATTTCATTCTGACGTGCAGCACAGCAGCTGCAAGAGCTCAGCTCAGACATATGGAAAGACATTCATGCCAATAATGCCTGAAAGGAAATGCTTTTGACAAAAACTACAGATTTTGTTTATTCCTATTTACGTTCAGAGATCAAGGATCCACCATATAGAGTTTATTATGTCCAAAGTTTAAGGATCCAGTGACCAATTTCATATTTATTTACTAATAAAATGTTGTTCAATTTCAATTCAATTTAATCGGCTTATAAAGCGCCAAATCACAACAAAAGCCATCTCAAGGTGCCTCACATAGAAGAGTTCAACATAAAAAATTAAAATAAATAAATAAAAATTAAAAAATTCAAATACATAATTAAAAACAGAAGTAAAAGAATAAAACAGATAAAAAAATAAAAACTATTCATAAGAGAATAAAAATAGATAGGCTTTAAGTCTTGACTTAAAAATGTCCACAGCCTCCAAATGTCTCACGGTCACAGGAAGACAGTTCCACAGAGCGGGTGCACGATAAGAAAAAGCCGAATAAAAGAATGAAGATTATTGAATAAGACGCGTACGATTGTTATTTTATCATTGGGCAAAAATGCATCTGTCAGATTTTCACTCTGGATCCAGCCCTGTAATGGATGCAATGCAATACAGTTCCCAGACTCCACATCTGTTTTTGTTCCCATAGAATACTGAATATTTCACACTGCTCTCTGTCTCTCTGTTTCTCTCTCTCTCTCTCTCACCTTCATGCCCTCCTCCCAGCTGATCCAGAGGTCTCCTCTGGTGAGGAAACAGGCCACAGCGTGCCTTGCTAGGTGATGGATCCATCCCTCCTTCAGTTGGGCCATGATGGCATCTATCCAAGGGAAGCCTGTCTGTCCCTCTGGCCACTTAGCCAGAGCCTCCGGGTTTCGGTCCCAGGGGATCTGGACACACACGGGGTTGCCATCCATCTTGTCAAAGCACAGATTGTTGGTGGCAGTTGTGTAGAAGAACTCTCTCCATAACAGCTGGCCATACAAGGAAAGCGGAGGAGTGCTGTTCTTTTTCACCTGAAAATATAAACATAAAAAGGCAAGACGTTGTGGTGCCATGGATCACAGTTGATCTGTGGTCTGGACCACAGATCATAGTTGATCCATGCTCCGTGTGGACTGTCCCAGACAGGCTGACATTTCTGTGAACTGCAGATTAATTGTGAAGTTTACATAAGTGTGATTTTATGGCACAGTGACTGTGTTAATTTCTATGTAGCCACAGCAAAATCACATTCTGAGTGGAGGTTATAGCAGCTGCATGTGCACGTCATGCAGTCAGGAATGCAGCCTGGTAAAAAACAACAACAACAACAAAAACCCTGTGCTCCACTTCCTGCATGCTCAGAGCACTCCTGGATCCAAAAACCAACAGAACCTCTGAAAAATTAAATTCCAGTTAAGGGCAGTGTTTTGGTCATGTTTAAAACATTCCCAGCAAACTTCACTCACCGAGCAAGTCTGCGTGAGAGGCTGGAAAGCACCAGGTTGTTGAGAAACTTCAAATCCACAAAAAGAAAACAAAATAAAAAACATAAAAAAAAAAAAAAGGGGAGGGGGGGTCAAAGCAGAAAAAACTGTTCAGGAAGCAGCACATGGCACGGAGGTTTTCCATGGTGCATTAAACACCACTGAACGCTGTGCACATGCACTGGCTGCATGCATATAGTTAGTATATATAAAGATAATGTCATAGAAATGTGTGCATTCACCCCATAGGAGAGACAATACATCGTGCATTCTACAACCCCAGGCAAAAATTATGGAATCACCGGCCTCCGAGGATGTTCATTCAGTTGTTTAATTTTGTAGAAAAAAAGCAGATCACAGACATGACACAAGACTTAAATCATTTCAAATGGCAACTTTCTGGCTTTAAGAAACACTATAAGAAATCAAGAAAAAAAGATTGTGGCAGTCAGTAACGGTTACTTTTTTAGACCAAGCAGAGGAAAAAAATATGGAATCACCCTGTAAATTTTCATCCCCAAAACTAACACCTGCATCATATCAGATCTGCTCGTTAATCTGCATCTAAAAAGGAGTGAACACACCTTGGAGAGCTGTTGCACCAAGTGGACTGACATGAATCATGGCTCCAACACGAGAGATGTCAATTGAAACAAAGGAGAGGATTATCAAACTCTTAAAAGAGAGTAAATCATCACGCAATGTTGCAAAAGATGTTGGTTGTTCACAGTCAGCTGTGTCTAAACTCTGGACCAAATACAAACAACATGGGAAGGTTGTTAAAGGCAAACATACTGGTCGACCAAGGAAAACATCAAAGCGTCAAGACAGAAAACTTAAACCAATATGTCTCAAAAATCGAAAAATGTACAACAAAACAAATGAGGAACGAATGGGAGGAAACTGGAGTCAACGTCTGTGACCGAACTGTAAGAAACCGCCTAAAGGAAATGGGATTTACTGTTGTGTGGGCCGCTGAAGAGGAGGTACTGCTGGCCCACCACCAACAGAGGGCGCCCTGCCTGGAGTGCGGGCTCCAGGCACCAGAGGGCGCTGCCGCATCATGGGAGTAGCCTGGGTGACAGCTGTCACCCATCACCAGACACAGCTGTTCTACTCAGCACCGAGGTATATCAGGAGGACGGTGTCTCCACCTCAGTGCCGAGATATCGCCTTGAGATAGAGGTAAACTACTCTGCAGCATATTCTGTATATTTGATAATACGTGTTAAACCTTTCAGGACAGCTGACTACCGAAAGCCAATTGCTTGGATAAGTACTCACCTTCCTGTTTTAACGTGACGAGAGGTGGAGGCGGCTTCTTCCCTCTCCGTGTTACTGGGTGCAGCCGCATCCACACCTGTGTGTTTGTTGCTCTCTCTTGCCAGCAGTACCGGATCCGACGAGCGGAGGCAGTGGCCACCTGGGACTTCGGGACTTGGCGGTTCCAGTATTTCCAGGGTTCGGTGGCAGAGGAGATCTGGGTGGTTCCGGTTCGACTCGGACGGACGTCTCCTACCTTCGAGCCTGCCCACACGACACCAGCAGAATTCGGCTTAATCCCAAATTGTTGATTGTTGTATTGGTTGTGCTCGTTTCACAACAGTAAAACTTGTTATTTACCTTCTCCATTGTCCGTTCATTTGCGCCCCCTGTTGTGGGTCCGTGTTCCTACACTTTCACAACATTTACATACAGAAAAGCTAAATGAAAGGCATCATTAACACCTAAACAGAAAAAAAACAAGGTTACAATGGGCTAAAGAAAAGCAATTGTGGACTGTGGATGACTGGATGAAAGTCATATTCAGTGATGAATCTCGAATCTGCATTGGGCAAGGTGATGATGCTGGAACTTTTGCTTGGTGCCATTCCAATGAGATTTATAAAGATGACTGCCTGAAGAGAACATGTAAATTCCCACAGTCATTGATGATATGGGGCTGCATGTCAGGTAAAGGCACTGGGGAGATGGCTGTCATTACATCATCAATAAATGCACAAGTTTATGTTGATATTTTGGACAATTGAAAGGATGTTTGGGGATGATGAAATCATTTTTCAAGATGATAATGCATCTTGCCATAGAGCAAAAACTGCAAAAACATTCCTTGCAAAAAGACACATAGGGTCAATGTCAATGAGCAGATCTGATTTGATGCAGGTGTTAATTTGGGGGATGAAAATTTACAGGGTGATTCCATATTTTTTTCCTCTGCTTGGTCTAAAAAAGTAACCGTTACTGACTGCCACAATCTTTTTTTCTTGATTTCTTATAGTGTTTCTTAAAGCCAGAAAGTTGTCATTTGAAATGACTTTAGTTTTGTGTCATGTCTGTGATCTGCTTTTTTTCTACAAAATTAAACAACTGAATGAACATCCTCCGAGGCCGGTGATTCCATAGTTTTTTCCAGGGGTTGTATGTGATGTTTGTGGTCATTCATACCTTCTTGTATAAGTCAGTGAGTTTGAAGTAGAAGAGTCGACAGGACAAACATCCAAAGCGCAAGTAGGGGCTCAAGCCAGTGGGACTGGCAAGCAGAGAGTTGGCGTTCATACGTGGACGCTCAAAGTTTGCTACCCATGCCTGTAAAAACAGGAACTGTTGTCACTAACCTTACACCACGGTTATTACAAAGACATATCTGCACCTGCATTAGTGGCACAAACTAAAAATGAGAAATGTCAGCACTTAACCACCATCACTAAAGATCAACCTATATATTAAAAGTCAAGTAGCCTCTGTGCACATGTATGCATGTGTGTGTATGACATCAATCAAGTAGAAACCGGGGATAGCTGATATTTGCAGTTTGGTATGCTTATGTATTTTGTGTCAAGAATGACCACATTCTTTTTTTTTTTTTCTTTTTTTTTTTAAACACAGCAGGGGCAGGTTTACATCAGTCACCATCTGCTGTAACAACAATTCTGTGGAAGCCGAGGCTTCTTCAACAATTGAATCTTTTTCATTTCTGACAAACTGAACTTCATAAAGAGCTTTTTGCTGTGGTCTGCCTTTGTCCTCTCCTTGTCTGTCCTCTTGTGTGTTGTCTGTTTTCCCTCCAGGTGGTGCGTTGCAGAGCCAAGGTGCACCTGAAACTCATCATCTCCTCGCACCTGAGATTCATGAGCTCCGGATCATGAGCGGGTTACTTAAACCCCAGCTTTGAGCTCAGTCTTTGCCAGATTCTTCTATGACCTTGTCTACACCAGAATCTACCTTGACCTTGCTTTCTGCCAGGTTCTACCCAGATGCTACCTTGATTCAACCTTGTCATACCAGGCTTCCATGCCACTGCTTCCATGCACTCTGACTTCTGGAGAGATTTCCCACAGGTTCCTGTCCCATCTGTCCTGGATTTCAACCCACTCTCTAACTCCCAAGCCTGGCTCCGGTTGCACTGCAACTTCCGACTTCCCACCGCTACAAGCGGGCCCTGTCTCAGCTTTTCAGGCACCGTCTCCAGCTTCAGCATATTTAATCCTTTGTTATTCATGACTGTAAATAAATCTTTCATTCACACTTGTTCTCGTCATTGCTCCCAGCATTTGAGTTCATCACCTGAACTGGTTCGGGTCCCATCCGGACTTCTAACCATAACACTGTCAATAGGTACCGGTGTTCTATTCATTAAAATTCATCTTACTCTTGAACCGCATGATAAACTTGTGTCTTCAGTCTGCTTTTCAACACAGCACGTTGGCACTGTCTTGACTGACATGCCAGTTTGTTTGGCCTTACAGTTTTCCACTGTGGTGACACTGCAACATACAGTTCTAGAGAGTGCATTGCACAAGAAGCAGCCTGGCATTTTTAGCCCATTAGCATCTTCTTTCTGCATTTTTCAATGTTTTATGGAATTGCAGAACTCCTGAATTTTCTCTGTTACTCTGTTGCGGTTGAAGCCCGTGGTGCAGTTCAGATGAGGTGTAGTTATGAGATAATGGGGTTGCACTGATAATTTGCCTCTGTACTAACTGATTAGAAGGCAGGATGAAATTGTCTTGTTGGCTACAGGCAACTTCTCATCTGAGTGGATTGAAGAGTCCAAGCGTCTCCTATACGAACTGTGTCCAACAAAGCAGCGTACTACCAAACATAAGGGCGCACAGAAAGACGTTAATAACATCAAAGACTGTCTGAAACTGCTACACGACTGTGGTGAGGATATTACCAGATTTGTCTCACATTTTCTGGACAAACTTCCACCTGTCGGCTTTGACAGCATGGATGCCTCGGCCTTGCTCAACAGAATGGAGCTCCTGAGCCAGGAAGTCTCTACGCTGAGAAGAGTTATGGAGACGTAGGTTAATGTGAGTGAAAATGTGATGGTGACCGCTTCTTTGGAGCACCGGCTGACAGTTAATGAAACACCCGGTGGATCTACCCGGGCCAACGAAGCTGCACTTGGGGCCCAAACAGACAGAAGCGCAATCATTGGAATCTTTGGAAAGGCCATCGGGTATGGATGCAAAGCTAATGTTACAACCGGGAGAGGCCTTGAATCGACAACCCTTGCCACCGGCATGGAGTACTGTCCTAATGGAAGGGAAACGGAAGCCTCAGAAATCCCTGAAGGTGGCTGTGGTGCTGCGACAAAATTATTCAAAGAAGGAGCAGCGCAAAGGGGGAATAATAGGCACTGGCACAGTGAGCAACGTCACAGTGGTTAAGACTAAGCTGGTGAGTATCTTTGCCACTACAACATGGTGTTGCGTTATGTGCTATGTATGAGAGTGTTGTGAAGGCCCTCCTTACCTCTAGCAGGCCACTGTATAGACCCTTTCACACCGGGGCTGCTTCAAGTTGCGTCGGGCATCGTCATGCCACCGCCGTGTGGAAACAACCCAGTGCCAAAACAATGCAGCTCAACACCACAACAGCGCGAGGGGCACAAAGGACGAAGCCAATCGGATGCCAAAAATTAAACATGTTTAATTTTCTTTGCGTTGTGTGCTCGACGCAGAAAGGAAGTGGTTTCAGCGCAAGTTACTCGACGTAACTGGAAGCCACACCCTCACAATACAATGTTACCCAACACCAATTTATGATTCCTGCAGTGTTCCATTGTTCCTGCAGTATAAAATCAGGCAGGATTGTTTTTATACTGTGTACACAATGCAGTGAAACTACACGCTCAAAAGAAGCACAAAAAAAAAATGCTGCTGATTGCAGCTGCTGCAGCTCTACTCATTCTTCTCTCACAAATGTGTTTAAATAAAGTCCATAAAAGTCCTGCACACAGACTGATTGCCAGAGACAGGACATGTCCACATCAAGTATAACTCCAGACAGCTCCACATTTACTCATGAATGGTGCTTTGGTCAAAGGAAGAAAGATAAACTATAACAGAACTCAGAGCGCAGACCTGCAGTTCAGCACAAGAATATAAACTAGAAGAGGAATCAGAGTGCACAGTTTGGCTGCAGTCAGACTGTGCACTCTGATTTCTCTGTGCAGAGATCCTGCAGGCTGCGTTCTCACCACCTCTCTGCCCCCCTGCTGCGCTCACCTGATGCGCACCTGACGCAGACATTCCTGCGTCGTCATGACGCCACAGGAAGCAACTCTACACAGCCCCGGTGTGAAAGTGGCTTATAGAACTAGCTCACACAGTATCAATCCAGGCTGGAATGGCTGTGTGGGAGAGCTGCATGCAGAGGCCAGAAGTGTTTTTAAAGCATGGGTTGACTCAGCTAAACCTACATATGGTCCTTTATTTGAATGTAAAAAACAGGCAAATGCAAACTTTAAATATGCTTTAAGATCTATAAAGAGAAATGAAAACACCATGAGGTCTGACTCACTTGCAAGGAAGTTACAAGATAAGAATGCCAAGGATTTTTGGAAAGAAATTAAGAAAATAAATAACTGCAAAACATCATTACGATCTAATATTGATGGTGTTAGTGATGTGAAAGGAATCACTAAGTTATGGCAGGAGCACTACAGTGAGTTATTCAACTGTGTTAAAAGTAACACTGTAGTGTTACCCAGTGTATGTTACCCACTACAGTGGGTAACATACATAGTAGTGAGGATGTGATTGTCTCCCCACAAGAAATACATGATGACAGTGAAGGACAACAAGGCATGTGGCATGGATAAGATGTCTACAGAGCATTTGAAATATGCCAATAGGAAACTGTCCATTGCTTTCTCTGTGTGTCACACAGATGTGAAGAAATCATGAAAAACTGTGGTTATACAACTAAATACTCATTTAGTGATTCACAGGATTGCTAAAAAAGCAGTTTGAACATAACAGTTTTGAGTTTGTAGCGTCAACAGCAGATGCTACTATTATTGTGAACACCCCCTTTTCTACTTTTTTTTTTTTACTAATAGCCCAATTTCATAGCCTTAAGAGTGTGCATATCATGAATGCTTGGTCTTGTTGGATTTGTGAGAATCTACTGAATCTACTGGTACCTTGTTTCCCATGTAACAATAAGAAATATACTCAAAACCTGGATTAAACTTTTTAGTCACATAGCACTACTATTATTCTGAACACTACTGTATGTGTAGACTTACTGTGTCATGCAACAGCATAATTGCAATGTTAGTGAATCCTGCAATGAGTAGTCAGATTCACCTCAGGATTATGGAATCACTGGCATCACAGCTTATATGTGAGTCTATGAATAGTGTCATGTACTGTGGTTTCTTAGATCCTATTAACTTATTTTTATTTTTTGTATGATTGTATGTGTTTTTATTTCTAATAATTGAACTGAACTGAATTACCTGCAATTCTTTTCTCTACACTGGCCAAAAGTGGTGTTGATGTGCAGACGTGCAGTCGTAAAAACAGGCCTTTCCTCTGTGGCTCTTTGTCTCACTCTGCTCAGAACAACTGCTCATGACTGTTTTATTGTGACAATCTAAACACGGATGTTTACATGGAATTTTAAAATACAGCGACAACGCTGATGTGACAGTCTAATATGTCTCTATTTGCTCGCCAACTTGCAAAGGTTTTGTCACGACACAGTGGAAATACTCATGGCATATGACCACTGGAATGTCTAACTCACATAAGGCCCCATAAAAAACTAAACAAAAGAAAACAGTTTATCCTTGACATCAGAAAAAAGTGATGAGGGCGGGCAGGTTGTTTTTTCCTTAGAAACAGGTACATTCTTAATTTCAAACCTGAAAAAAAAAAACAAACAAAAAAAACATACAGCACCTGCATACCAAGTGAGGAACTGAAAATATCAGATATTTTTAAATAAATCTTGTTTCCATGTTGAATACAGTCAGTGTACTGCACGCTAGTAGTGTAATAAACATGCATACTGTGTGTGCGTGAGACGGACCAACGGACTGTGTGGTTGTCAATCACAACAAATGGCAAATTCTGTGCCTGGCTCAGTAAAGTTCGGGCGTCTTCGGCCAAAGCATGATCATCACATCGTGGATGTTCCGGTTCTTGCATCACACACACTGATGCGGGTTGATTTTGACATGCAGGCGGGGATGATAAAATAATGTTTTCTGTTACGGGGCCTAAACAGTCAGGAGCAGGTTTGGGTTGGCAAAGCTGATGTTTCTATGAACACGGTGCGTCCACGAAGTATTCACAGCGCTCCACTTTTTCCACATTTTGTTATGTTACAGCCTTATTCCAAAATGCAGTAAATCATTTTTCCCCTTAAAACTGTACTCACATCACCTTATAATGATAACATGAAGAAAGATTTTTATTGTTTTTGCAAAGTTATAAAAATAAAAAACTAAGAAATCACATGTCCATATCCAATCAACTGAATTTACACCAGGTGGACTCCAATTAAGCTGTTGAAACATATCAAGGATGATCAGTGGAAACAGGATGCACCTGAGCTCAAGTTCTAGCTTCACAGCAAAGGCTGTGAATACTTATGTATGTCCGATTTCTTATTTTTTAATTTAAGAAATTTGCAAAAACAAAAGAAAAAAAAACGTTTTGCATATGGTCATTATGGGGTAATATGTGCAGAAAGGGGGGAGGGGGAATTTCATCAATTTTGGAATAAGGCTGTAACATAAAAAATTCGTAAAAAGTGAAGCAATGTGAATACTTTCTGGATGCACCGTATGCAAGTCCTGGTGGTGATAGGGCAGTGGTGTCCAAAGTATTCCATAAAGGGCCAACAGGGTGCAGGTTTTCTGCTGGAGTCCGTGGCTGCAAAGAAAACCTGCACCCTGTTGGCCCTTTATGGAATACTTTGGACACCACTGTGACAGAGATACCCTGACTGCCATTAGTTACATCTGCTGTGCCTCCCCACCCCAAAAAAAGCTGCCTCACAGATTCAGCAGGTTGTCAGCGAAATCTAGCTGTAATGTATTTCTCTGAAATATTTTGTGCAAGCAATGTGCAGTAAAATGTGTGCAGACCTTCCGCTCTAGATGCCATTCGAGCTTCTTGAGGGCTTCTGTTTCTCCTCCCGGCCACACTGCTGAGGGCAGACCCTCTGTCTCAAAACCTGCAATTGCAAATTCGAAAGTACAGACTCAAACCCTGCTGCAGATTGGTACAAAACACACAAATAAAAAAACAAAACAAAAACAAAACAAAAAATAAACAACAAGAATCCTTACCAAGTTCTTCCAGGGAGGGTACTCCATATCTTTCATCGTGATCACTACCAATTGGTGTTGAACATTTTGTCATCATTTTGGAGGTGATGGTCTCTACAGGCAATTCCACAGCATCCATGTGGCTGATGAGGGTCTGGAAGCGCTTGTAAGTAAGAGGTGGCTGACTGCCATTTAGTTCTATGATCCTTTAAGAAACACACACACAAAAAAATCTGTCTTTCTTTCTGATCGCTCTGATATCGTCTCAACAATTTCATTAACAGGTGACATTGATGCCAGTTCCTATCATCACTCATTTGTCCAGATCATAGAGGGTGTGTGAAATCCATACCAGCACTTCTACCCCGGCCTCACAGGGTAGTTTTTGGATGGCGGCATCACGTTCCTTTCCAAAGGGTTCCGAGTCATATTCATAAGACAAACGAGAGATCTGCCAGTCCTGGAAGGTAGAATTAAAGAAAAAAGATGTTGGTTTTAAATCTGTCACACAGCGATAGCAGTTTTAGGATTTAACACCACAGGCGGAGTGTTTGATCTCTTGTACCTTAAACAGACGAGGGAAGACATCTGTGGGCTGACCTCTGATGACAAACAAACGAGAGTTGATTTTGCGAAGGCTTGCATCCAAGTCCTCCAAACAATGTAACAAAAACCTGGAAGGCGAGATGTCATGATGAACTCCAGAAATGAATTCTGTTAACTCTTAAAAAAAAAAAGGCTTCACAGCAAACCAATTTTACATTGTTATAGAAAGTGAAGGAGGAAATACAAGAGTAAAAAAAAGAAAAAAAAATGGAGCACCACCAATCATCCATCCATCCATCTTCTACCGCTTAGTCCAATTAAGGGTCGCGGGGGGCTGGAGCCTATCCCAACAGTCATAGAGTGCGAGGCGGGGTACACCCAGGACAGAACGCTAGTCTGTCGCAGGGCCACAAATAGACAACTTGCCATTAAAATTTTGTTGGAATGTGGAAATCACTTTTCAAGTATTAGTGTCTGCAAATTGCAGATGGGCAGACAGAGGCAAGCACATGCCTGCTGGCGCCACTCATATCACTATCTATGCATACTCACTATCTATCTCATACTCACTATCTATCTCATACTCACTATCTATGCAATGACATACAAATAGCACATGAGGCTGTGCAACTGACAAAAGACAGGCGGGACAGGAACTGACAAAGTACTGTATGTTCTGGATTCTAATCCAGTTATATTTTTTTCTGCAAATCTGATTACCGTATTTTCCAGACTATAAGTCACACCGGAGTATAAGTCGCACCAGCCACTTTATCCATTATAAAGAAAAATAAACTATAAATAAGTCACACTGGACTATAAGTCGCATGGACATGCAGGTATGTTAACATGAAAAGTTCGGATGATAATATTGTGACAGCTACCGTTTTCGGATGCGTACGAGGTCTATCAGATAAGAAACCGACACTTTTATTTTTTTTTTAACTATATGGATTTGATTGACATGCGATTACACCAATCATGCTTGAACCCTCGTGCACATGCGTGAGTTTTTTCACGCGTGTCGTGACATCATTTCCCTGTGGGCAGGCCTTGAGTGAGATGTGGTCCCGCCCTCTCAGCTGAATTCCTTTGTTTCACACGCTGCTCGAGACGGCGCGTGTTGCTTTATCAAAATTTTTTCTGGACCTGTGAGGGATATCCGAGTGGACACTATTCGAGAAATTTAGCTGGTTTTCGGTGAAAAGTTTAACGGCTGATGAGAGCTTATGGGGTGTTTCTGTCGGTGTAAGGACTTCCCACGGAGCGGGACGTCCTGCAGCGCTTCCAGTCGCCGTCGTCAGCCTGTTTCGACCTGAAAACATCCTAATTTAAGGCTTAATTCACCCAGGACGTAGTGAGAGAACAGAGAAGATTCAGAAGAGGCCGGCATGAGAACTTTATGCGGACATTCCACTGTTTAAGGACATTTTTTAATGAAAGACGTGCGCGCAAATTCGCCGAGTCATTTCCGTGACGACTCGGCGAATGTGTGCGACAGGAAAAACACCTCCGTGTTGAAAACCATTTGTAAAATTCAGGCGGCTTTTGATGGCTTTCAACAAGTGAGTAACTGAGAAATTGTTTAACAGCTTGGGCATGTTCCAACTTGCCCGTTAAGTTTTCCAACACGGAGGTGTTTTTCCTGTCGCGACCCCCGCGGTCGGGTCCGGCCCGACATGCGACTCTGCCCGCACGTTCTTTCATTACAAAATGTCCGTTAACAATGGAATGTCCGAATAAACTCCTCATGCCGACTTCTTCTGAAAGTTCTCTGTTCTCTGACGACTTACTGGGTCAACAGATCCTGAAATGTGGAAGTTTTCAACTTGAAACGGCGAGACGCTGCCGCCTCAAAGCGCAGATCGCCGTCAGGCGCCGTGGGCCATCCTTAAAGCGACACTACCAGAGCAAAATCTCTCATCAGCCATTAAAATTTTTTACCGAAAACCAGCTGAATTTATTGAATGGTGTCCACTCAGTTGTGCCTTACAGTTTTTGAAAACATTTTGATCAAACAATGCAGCAGTCTCTGAGCCATTCCTAAACAATGAAAAAACGACGAGAGGGTGGGCGACTCCTCACTCAAAGACTGCCCACAGGCGAATGACGTAACCGACAGGCGTGAAAAAAACTCTTGCATGCCCACGAGGGTTCAAGCATGTCTGATGTAATCACACGTGATTCAAATCCATATGGTTTTTGAAAAAAATAATAAGGTCGGATACTTTTCTAATAGACCTCGTATTTCACCAGTCACAACTTGTAATCTGCAGAGTATGATTTTCTTTTTGGTGGCATTTTTTCGGGCCTTCTCCGTTGTCTTAAGTTATCAGTAATGTTGAAATTTTTATTTTTCTATGGTAGTCAGAAGTCGCAGGAACAGTCACACAAGCCTTGAGCGCCCTCTCGTGAGCTGCATTTTAGCTACGGATATGTTTGTATTTTGCGGACCACATTGCGAGCTGAACCATAACCCGCACCATCGTTGAACGGTTCTTTTCTGACACATTACCTGCTGTGGACCATAGTACACAGCAGGTGTAGCTGCCGATGTTCGTGCAGCACCTACCTGCGCAGCTCATGACCTCCCCGTGGTGTCGACGCCAGCTCCTTCCAAGTGCAGATGCTAATCCTCTGCCGTCGCTCACCCAGTGCTCCCACGCAGCTCTCAGCGTCAACTTAAACACTCTGCTCACACTGATATCCAAGGGTTGAAGCTGTTTTGTTAGCCCTCCCGGAATAACAGCAAGCACCGTGTTCATCTGCTTCACACGCTGTTTCACAATCATTGGTCTGGGTGAGGTGAGGAATACGCGTCCAATGTTCTGTTCTCTGATTGGTTATCACGACCAGTGTGACCTATAGGGCGGCCGCCATACTACAGTGCCCATGATGCATTGCATTTCCGTTTCCGGTGGCCATTTTAAAACATAGAGCGACTCTGTCACGTAAAATTGTTTTATTACGGTAAATTAATTGAGAATCTACCAGTATATTTTTCATTTATAAGTCGCTCTGGAGTATAGGTCGCACCCCCAGCCAAAACATGTAAAAAAGTGCGACTTATAGTCCGAAAAATACGGTAGTTAATCGTGTGAGGCAGGGCTGGTGGCCAAGTGGTTAGTGCACTTGGTTTCAGTGCAGAAGGTTCCCGGTTCAAATCCCACCCCTGTCACATTTCTCCATGTGAAGTGGAGTTGTGTCAGGAAGGGCATCTGGTGTAAAACCTGTGCCAATTCAACATGTAGATCCACTTTGGATTTGCTGTGGCTAACCCGACTACAAACAACGGAGCATCCGAAGGGAGTTACTTTTTTTGAATAGTTAATCGTGTGAGATTTCAGACCACAAGATATTTACCTGGACTGATTGATGGATTTACCTCAATGCAGCTGACGAGATGGAGAAATCTGTGGGTCTGCTCACATAATTTCCAGTTTGGCACGAAGACGCTGTTGCAGTATCTTGCCAAAATGAAGTTTTGGCAAGATATGTTTGTCAGTATGTATGTTTGGTGTTTTTTTGTTGTTTTTACATTTTTCACCTTTAACTCGCTGTGCAGCACAGTTTACATCGCAGACTCTTGCAACTTCACATATAGCAGCCCTAGTAAGGTACCTTTCAGTACATAAAAGGATCAAGGTCAAGGTCACGGGAAGGTCAAACACTAAATTCAACAAAACTACTTCCGTGGTCACAATTTTTGAATTTTTCCCTCCAAATTTGGCATGCACATAGTGATAGGTTTTGTTTATAAGCCATTACCTGGGATGAAGCTCCTCTTCACCCAGGAGCGCTCTTCGGGTCCATAACCCTCCCAGTCCACCAGATACTGGAACCCCGGCCCCGTCGACGGACGTCCAGGAGCCTGCGCACAGTCCAGGCCGGCTCCCCATCGATGATCCGGACAGGAGGCGGCGCCGATCCGGGAGTGCAGAGGGAAGAGGTGTGGCACGGCTTGATCCGGGAGACGTGGAAAACTGGGTGAATCCGCAGTGAGGCTGGCAGCTTCAGCTTCTCTGCGGCTGGGCTGAGGACCTTGAGGATGGAGAAGGGGCCGATGTATCGGCCTTTTAGTTTCTGAGATTCCACCTGTAATGGAATGTCCTTCGTTGACAGCCAAACCTCCTGCCCGGGCTGGTATGCAGGGGCCGGGGATCGCCGGCGGTCTGCATGGGCCTTGGCCCTCGTCCGGGCTTTGAGCAGGGCACAGCGGGCAGAGCGCCACACCCGACGGCACCTCCTGAGATGGGCCTGGACCGAGGGCACCCCGACCTCTCCCTCCACAAGCGGAAACAACGGGGGCTGGTACCCCAAACATACTTCAAACGGGGAGAGGCCGGTAGTAGATGAAACTTGGCTGTTGTGTGCGTACTCGATCCAGGCCAGATGGTTGCTCCAGGCCGTCGGGTGCACTGAGGTCACGCAGCGAAGGGCCTGCTCCAATTCCTGGTTGGCCCGCTCTGCCTGTCCGTTCGTCTGGGGATGGTACCCGGACGAGAGGCTCACGGTGGCCCCCAGTTCCCTACAGAAACTCCTCCAGACTTGCGAGGAGAACTGGGGACCATGGTCAGAGACGACATCGGATGGAATCGCATGCAGACGTACGACATGGCGGACCAGGAGGTCTGCGGTCTCCTGGGCCGTCGGGAGCTTCGGGAGGGCCACGAAGTGGGCCACCTTGGAGAACCGGTCCACTATCGTGAAGATGGTGGTCATGCCCTGGGACGGCGGGAGGCCTGTGACGAAGTCCAGGCCAATGTGGGACCAGGGGCAGTGAGGCACAGGTAACGGCTGGAGGAGTCCCTGTGCCCGTTGGTGGTCAGCTTTTCCCCTGGCGCAGGTGGTGCAGGCCTGGACGTACTCCCGGACGTTGGCTTCCATAGACACCCACCAGAAGCGCTGCTGGACCACTGCCACGGTTCTTCGCACCCCTGGATGACAGGAGAGCTTGGACCCGTGACAGAAGTCCAGGACTGCAGCTCTGGCTTCTGGTGGGATGTAAAGTCTGTTCTTTGGGCCGGTCCCCAGGTCCGGGTTCCGTGCCAGGGCCTCCCAGACGGTCTTCTCCACGTCCCAGGTGAGGGCGGCCACGATAGTGGACTTGGGGATGATGGATTCTGGTGGATCTGACAGCTCGACCTTGACTTCCTCTTCGTGGACCCGGGACAGGGCGTCAGATCGCTGGTTTTTGGTCCCGGGGCGGTAGGTGATCCGGAAGTCAAAACGCCCAAAGAACAGTGACCAGCGGGCTTGCCTGGGGTTCAGACGCCTGGCGGTCCGGATGTACTCCAGGTTCCGATGGTCCGTGAAAACCGTGAAGGGCACCGTCGCTCCCTCCAACAGGTGTCTCCACTCCTCAAGAGCCTCTTTCACCGCTAGGAGTTCCCCATTGCCGACGTCGTAGTTCCGCTCTGCCGGGGTCAACCTACGGGAAAAATAGGCACAAGGATGGAGAACCTTATCAGACTCCCTGCTCTGGGACAGCACAGCTCCTATCCCTGAGTCAGAGGCGTCCACTTCGACTACAAACTGGCGATTGGGATCGGGCTGCACCAGAACCGGTGCAGTCGAGAACCGACGTTTCAACTCCTTAAACGCGGCTTCGCACTGATCCAACCAGGTGAAGGGGACTTTAGTGGAGGTTAGGGCTGTCAGGGGGCTAACTACCTGGCTATAGCCCTTTATGAACCTCCGGTAGAAATTTGCAAAACCGAGGAACTGCTGCAATTTCCTACGGCTTGTCGGTTGGGGCCAATCTCTCACCGCCGCAACCTTGGCCGGATTAGGGGCGACGGAGTTGGAGGAGATTATGAACCCCAGGAAGGACAAAGAAGTGTGGTGGAACTCGCACTTCTTGCCCTTCACAAACAGCCGGTTCTCCAACAACCGCTGCAGGACCTGACGTACATGCTGCACATGAGTCTCAAGATCCGGGGAGAAGATGAGGATATCGTCCAGGTATATGAAGACGAACCGGTGCAGGAAGTCCTGCAAGACGTCATTAACCAACGCTTGGAACATCGCGGGCGCATTGGTGAGGCCGAACGGCATGACCAGGTACTCAAAGTGACCTAACGGGGTGTTAAATGCCGTCTTCCATTCGTCTCCCTTCCGGATCTGAACCAGGTGATACGCATTCCTAAGATCTAGTTTGGTGAAGATTTGGGCTCCATGCAAGGGCGTGAACACAGAATCTAGCAGAGGCAGCGGGTATCGATTGCAAACCGTGACTTCGTTCAGCCCTCTGTAGTCAATGCATGGACGGAGTCCGGCGTCCTTTTTGCCCACAAAAAAGAAACCTGCACCCATCGGGGAGGTGGAGTTCCAGATCAACCCGGCAGCTAAGGAGTCCCGGATGTAGGTCTCCATTGATTCGCGTTCCGGACGTGAGAGGTTGTACAAAGTGCTGGACGGGTACTCAGCGCCCGGGATCAAATCAATGGCACAATCATACGGACGGTGCGGGGGAAGAGTGAGTGCCAGTCAACAAGATCATGGTACTCCTCAGGCACCGCCGACAGATTGGGAGGGACTTTAACCTCCTCGTTAGCTGTCACACCGGGTGGAACCGAGGATCCTAAACATTCCCGGTGGCAGGTGTCGCTCCACTGCATCACTATCCCGGACGGCCAATCAATCCGGGGATTGTGCTTAATCATCCATGGAAATCCCAAAATCACTCGGAAGGTAGAAGGTGTTACATAGAACACAATCTCCTCCCTGTGATTCCCAGACACCACCAAAGTCACGGGTGGTGTCTGGTGTGTGATTAATGGGAGAAGGGTGCCATCTAGTGCCCGTACCTTCAATGGTGACGGTAGAGCCACTAGAGGGAGCCCTACCTCCCTGGCCCATCTGCTGTCCAGCAGATTCCCTTCAGAGCCCGTGTCCACCAGTGCTGGAGCGTGAAGGGTAAGGTCCCCACTCAGGATCGTCACTGGGATGCGTGCGGATCTACGGGCTTTCCCCGCGTAAATGTTATGGCCCACCCTTAACCCAGTCTCTAAGGGCGGCCGTTGAAGTTTAACCGCTTGGGGCAGTTTCTTTGTATGTGCTCATTTGAGCCACAGAAAAAACATTCTCTGCGAGCCAGCCTCCGTTGTCTGTCATGTGATTTTACTTTAGCCCTGCTCGTGTCCATAGCTTCGTCAGCAGGGGGAGCTGTTGCCCCACGGAGCTCTCCGACTGTGGAGCGTGGGGACGGCGGCACCCTTTCGGACCCGGAAGGAAGAGGGATGGCTTGCTCCCAGCCACGCCCTTCGCCCCGCTCCCGACGGTGTTCTTCTAACCGGTTGTCTAACCGTATGACCAGGTCGACAAGCCCGTCAAAATCCCGCGGCTCATCCTTAGCCAGCAGGTGCTCCTTCAGGACCGGAGACAGTCCGTTTACGAAGGCGGCGCGGACTGCAACGTTATTCCAGCTGGACCTCGCAGCCGCGATGCGGAAGTCGACTGCATACTCGGCTGCACTCCGACGTCCCTGTCTCATTAACAGCAGCACGGTCGAAGCGGTCTTGCCTCTATTGGGATGATCAAACACCTGTTTAAACTCCCTCACACACCCATTATATGTCGTTAGGAGCCGTGAATTTTTCTCCCACAGCGCCGTAGCCCAGGCGTGTGCCTCTCCTCGAAGCAAATTAATAACATAAGCCACCCGGCTGGCATCTGATGCATACATTACGGGACGCTGTGCAAACACGAGCGAACACTGCATCAAGAAGTCTGCGCACGTCTCGACACAACCTCCGTATGGTTCCGGAGGGCTTATGTATGCTTCAGGGGATGGGGGGGGGGGTTCGTTGAATCACCACTGGAATGTCTGTATTCAGTGCTCGGTCAGCAGGAGGAGGTGGTGCAGCAGCGTCCTGAGTGCGCGCTTCCACCATCCTCCGGTTAAGTATAACGTTCTGCTCGGTTACCAAGTCCAACCGAGCAGTGAAGGTGGTTAAGATTTGCTGCACTTCACCTAACATGCCTCCTGCCGACGCCTGTGCACCCTGTGTTTCCATTGGTGGTTCACTCGATGGTTGACGCCCCTCGGGATCCATTATGCTGGCCGAGACCCACAACAGGGGGCGTAAATGAACGGACAATGGAATAAGCCAAAAGATAACAATTTAATGTTGTGAATGTGCACAACAGAACGACAGACAACACAATTTAGATTAACAGTCAATAATTCACGGTGACGTGTGGGCAGGCTCGAGGATAGAAGACGCCCGTCCAGAGAACAGCCGGATCCCACACGCTTTCCACTGCCACCGGATCTGAAGCACCCCGGAGCCACCAAGCGCTGGGTCCTCAGGTGGCCACTGCCTCCGGCTGTCAGATCGGGTACTGCTGGCAGGAAGAACAGACAGGTGATGGTGGGTGCGTGAACACCCAGCAAACAGTCAGCAAGGGTGGGAACACCTCCACCTCTTAAACACAGTCACGCAGGAACGATAACGTGCAGCGCCTGAATGACTACTTATCCGAGGAGCGAAGAGCGTCGTCTCCTCCCAGCTTCCAGCTGCTGACCAGTCAACAGGAACGCCTGCAAATGTTCAGAATGGTTGTATGGCACAAAACTACGGCTGAGTGTTTACCAGATTGGTAGACGATTTCTCGGCAGTGAGGTGAAGACGCTGCCCGGCTTTTATGGAGATGTGGTTGGTGATGATGAGTGACAGCTGGTGCTGGTGATGAATGCCAGCTGCCACTCCCGGTTGCTCCGGCGCCCTCTCGTGCCTGAAGCCTGCACTTCAGGCAGGGCGCCTTCTGGTGGTGGGCCAGCAGTACCTCCTCTTCGGGCGGCCCACACAACAAGACCATTGTTCCATTATTTGGTTTGTGCAAGTAGCCCTCTTCAACGGCAAATTAGATTACCAGACAGTTCTTCTATTTATACAGCTGAGTTGTTTGCCCTGAAAATGGCTTTGGGTGTTATAGAGAACACTGCCCACAGATGTTTTGTTATTTATACAGACTCTCTGTCTAGTTTGATAGCTTTTGCAGGGCAAAACTTAGAAACATCCGTTTATTGTTCAGCTTTTGGAAACTTTGTATAACATCAGTACATTAGGTAATTTGGCAAAAGAAGCTCTTGCTATGGATGTTACAGAAATAAAGTTCCCCTACACGGATCTAAAGCCAAAGATTAACAATTATTTTAGAAACATATGGCAAATGTTATGGGATCTCTATCCCAATAATAAACTTCATCAACATCAACCGCTCATTGAATCGCTTAATCTTCTACCGCTAGCTAAGCAACGGGAAGACACTGTGTTGACCCGCGGCTGTATAGGTCATTCACACTTGACACATGCATATTTACTTGCAGCGGACGCCCCGCCTTATTGTTTACCGTGTAACTGTGTGAAACATGTCCTGCTTGACTGTGTTGATTTTGCTCACATTCGGGTGAATTTTTATGACATTCCTGATCTTAAGACATTGTTTAGAGACGTTTCATGTTCCCGCATTATAAGTTTTCTTAAAGAGATTAATCTTTTTATTAGATTTTAAGTTGGTGCCTGTTGGAGTCCCATTCACAACAGTTATACCTTTGGGCAAGGTATTTTGTTCCAATTGCCTTGTCTTTAGGAGGAGACTTTCAGCCGTTAGGCCCGTGTAAGGGAGGGACACGCCTTTTGTACGCTAACAAACCTGCTTCGTTTGTCGTAAAGAGTTGGGATTTATCCCGGTGAAGTAGTCACATTCCTAACCTATTGCTAGCCTGCTGTTTAACCTGTAATGCATGACACCGCGGTGACGTTTGTGTTTATTGTACCAGGTAAACGCATCCCAGATGTGCCAATCAGAACAGTAAGACCATAATTATCAGATAACAGCTGTAATCCTGAACACACTGTGCACATATTTGTCACAGCTTTATTCATGAAAATCATTCAGTATCACTTATGTGATTGCCGAATACATCAAATCAAATCAAAGGGCACATCAGAGATTTCATATGCAAAAACAAGAGGTGTATCTCATGCAGCCAGTGGAGTACTACCTGGAAACGATTGAGCTAAAATGCTAATATTTACATATAAAAATTAATTAAAAAAAAATATTAGCAATTTAAAATGCAAAATCAAGAGGTGTATCTCATGCATCAGTGATTTTGAGTCAATTGATCACATGACCTGGAAGCTATTGAGCTAAAAGGCTAATATTTACATTTAAAATTAATTAAAAATGAGTTAATTTAAAATGCAAAAACAAGAGATGTGTCTCATGCAGCCAGTGGACTATGATTCCACACTGATTTTGAGTCAATTGATCACTTGACCTGGAAGCTATTGAGCTAAAATGCTAATATTTACATTTAAAATTAATTAAAAATAGGAGTAGATTTAAAATGCAAAAACAAAAGGTGTGTCTCATGCAGCCAGTGGAGTACTATGATTCCACACTGATTTTGAGTCAATTGATCACTTGACCTGGAAGCTACTGAGCTAAAATGTTAATATTTACATATAAAAATTAATAAGAAATTTGATTAGATTTCAAATGTAAAAACAAGAGGTGTATCTCATGCAGCAAGTGGAGTACTATGACCCTTCGTGATCTCTAGTTTCAGTGGTAAGGAGAGTTTTGTGGCTGGTTTTGATGTTGACCCTTTTTGAACCGTTTTTGTTAGACCACTTCACGCATTTTAAAACAATAAATATTTGTAATTCATTTTTATATGTAAATATTAGTAGTAAATATTTTAGCTCGGTAGCTTCCAGGTCATGGGATCAATTGACTCAAAATCAGTGTGGAATCATAGTACTCCACTGGCTGCATGAGACACATCTCTTGTTTTTACATTTTAAATATCATAATATTTTGAATTAATTTTTATATGTAAATATTAGCATTTTAGCTCAATAGCTTCCAGATCATGTGATCATTTGACTCAGAATCAGTGTAGAATCATAGTACTCCACTGGCTGCATGAGATACACCTTGTTTTTACATTTGAAAGCTAATAAAATTTCTTGTTCATTTTTATATGTAAATATTAGCATTTTAGCTCAATAGCTTCCAGGTCATGTGATCTATTGACTCAAAGTCAGTGTGCAATCATAGTGCTCCACTGGCTGCATGAGATACACCTTGTTTTTACATTTGCAATCTAATAAAATTTCTTATTCATTTTTATATGCAAATATTAGCATTTTAACTCAACTTCTCGATAGCTTTAAACACAATATCTCGGGTTTGAATATCCCACCTTTTTATTTTGAAAACAGGAAGTCGGTACGTGCCGTAGCCTCCTACTATCTCCGCTTGTTTACTGTAAAGTCTGCAATACAGGCGCACTTGAAATGTTGGAATGGCTTGCTCAGAGTCGCACTGTCGCCAGAGCAAAGAAGAGGATAAACCGGAATGTCTGTTGAATATCCAACGTAAAACTAATTTCACTGCGGTAAAAAACGTAGGCCTAAAGCAAATGACACACTAAACATTAGATGTCTTATGGATGTTCTATGGACCATGGATGCAATATAGACATGATCTCCGTCCATAAGACATTTAATGTTTAGTGGGGACAGTATTTTTCTGATATGCACCAAGTAATGCTGTCGTCCATTTTTAAAACCTTCAGTCAAATTTAATGGGTAAGAGGTTCATTCATTCATTTTTTATACCTGCTTACACTAATTAAGGGTCACGGGGAGCTGGAGCCTATAGCTGGGGTACACCCTGGACAGGCCACAAGTCCATCGCATTGCCACACAGAGTCAAAAGAAAAAAAACAAAAACAAATAGTCACACTCATGGTCAATTTTTAATGTTTCTAATTCACCTAATGTGCATGTCTTTGAATGTGGGAGGAAGCCAGAGCACTTGGAGGGAACCCACACGAACAAGGGGAGAACATATCAAACTCCACACAGAAAGGCCCAGGCGGGAAGCGAGTCCATGACCTTCTTGCTGTGAGGCAACAGTGTTAGCCACTAACCCACCATGCTGCTGTTGGGATGGTTTTTCCTGATTTTTCAAAAAATCGGACTTCAATTTTAGATGGTGTATTGAAAGATACCTTCACTAAACAGAAAGTGGCTACCTCAGCTCGCAAGTTGAACACACAGCACTCTGTCAGCTCTTCCACCTGCTCTCCAGCACCGCACCAAGATGAGCGGGCTGTTCCCCTCAGCGTGGATCAGTAAAGTTACGTAATTGGTTGAAAGATGTTGCATTTGACCTTTATATGCGGTGACTGCTCATGTTGTATTATTTAAAACGCTACATGTAAAAGAAAAACTGTGTTTTGTCTGTGTTGCGTGCTAAACAAAAGAACAGTATGCATCATGGCGTTCCAGAGGAGATATAAAGTTATTATTATTATTTGTATAAGAAGATATGTAGTTAGCAAGGTAGTAAATTGGCCATGAGACATACTGCCCCAACACTGCTGTGGGTAAAATGTTCCTGCTCGTAAAAGAAATGTAGCATAGCACAAGTTCTACTAGGAAGACTCAGATTTCAAGCTTTCATTCAGATTTACTGAATCAGTAACAGCCGTATCTCTCAGCTGATCCACAATCTCAACCAGCAGGAAACGTCAAAGCCATTTAAAGATCTCAAGCCTGACTCACCTCTCTGCTGACTGCAGTTGCTGACAGGACGCTGTTTGCTGTTGTGGGTAGATTGTAGATCTGTAGTTTTCTTTCTTTCTTTTTTTTTTTTTTTTTTAGAGGCCAGTAGGCTGTACTGATCAACTTCAAGACATGAAATCTTCAAGTCATGAAAGTTTTGGTGAAGAGCTTGACCCAAAAACCATGCGTCATCTCGTCTTCAAACCTTGCAACCATCAGATTGGACACTAGATGGGAGGATTACACCAATTTTAATAAATGTCAAGCGTATAGGCCTGAGACTGATAGATAATCTTCAAATACTGCAAGGTCTATTTGAAGGTTATAAAGGTACCTTTAATAGGAATAATAAAAACATGCATTCATGGGTAGTTTGACTTCAGTCTTTATTTCTATCTTCTCTATGACTTGCAATTCAGTAACGAGTAAACTATTATCATGAAACGTGCATGAATTGACTGACGATTGTCTCCATTCTGTGATATGTTGTGTAAGATAATGTACATGTTTCATATACTCAACTCTGTGAATGTTATTGTTTTTTATGGGAACATGCTGGATTATGTGAGGATATTGAATTGATTATTTTTGTTATGTATTGTATTTTTTCTGATGTAATGGTGCACTGCCAAGCTGCTCCTTGTAAATCATGTCTGATAAAATTCTCAGCTGCAGGCTCATTTGCACCCAACTGTAATATTAAATAATGAGCCACATCTATGAAAAACCTTCAAGGTATGTACTTCATTAGGCCCCGTCTTGATTTTAATCTGCGTTCAGCCATCCTTTGCAGGCTGGAGTGAACCAGCTTTGGACATTATGCAGAATAAATGAGTCCTAATTCAAGGCTTTACACAAATATGCTGAAGACAATTATATACTGTGCAAGGGAAGTTTACAAATGTCCATATTCACCTGAACTGCATTTGACTGTACATGAAATTAGGCATCTGGGAAAAAAAACAAACAAAATGATAATAATGACAATGTGAATAAAGGTTTTTTTTTTTTTTTTTTTTAGATTTTGCAAATTTATTAAAAATAAAAACACGAAGAAATCACATGTACATATGTATTCACAGCCTTTGCCGTGAATCTCACAATTGAGCTCAGGTGCATCCCGTTTCCACTGATCATCCTTGAGATGTTTCCGCAGCTTAATTAGAGTCTACCTGGGGTAAATTCAGATAATTGGACATGATTTGGAAAGACACACACCTGTCTACATACTGTATAAGGTCCCACAGTTGACAGTGAATGTCAGAGCACAAAGCATGAAGTCAAAGGAATTGTCTGTAGACCTCAGAGACAGGAGCTACTTAGACAGTAGGTATCAGTGTGTCCACTTTGGTGGGACAAATTCTGAGGTTTTGAAGATTACTTGTGGGGTGCCCCAGGGTTCAGTCCTTGGGCCACTGTTGTTCCTTTTGTATATTAATGATATATGTTTGGTTTCTAAGTATGTAAGTTGTATTTTCTTTGCGGATGATACAACTGTGTTTTGTAGTGGGGATCATTTGGGACAGCTCCTGGACAAGATGGAGAATGAATTACATAAATTTAAAAAATGGTTTGATTTAAATAAATTATCGCTCCAATTTGGTAAAACTAAGTGTATCATATTTGGGAATAAGTCCAGGAATTTAAGCAAAAAACTATTACTACATGATATTGAAATTGTAACAGATACAAAATTTCTTGGTGTTCATATTGATGATAGATTAAGCTGGAAAACACATATTAACTATGTTAAAACTAAAATGTCATAAACCATTGCAATTCTGCACAAAGCCCAGGACTTCCTCACCCAACATGCATTGACCACTTTATATCATGCATTACTTGTTCCATATATGACATATTGTGTCGAGGTTTGGGGAAATACATACAGAACTTATACTAAACCAGTTTTTCTGTTGCAAAAGAAACCTATAAGAATCATCAGTAATAAACCATATCGAGCGCCAAAATTTCGTTATTTGCTTGTCTGCAAATTTTAAAATTCTGGGACTTGGTTGATTATAGTACAATACAGATTATGTATAAAGTTAAAAATAAGCTTTTGCCTCTACATGTCCAGAATCTGTTTAAAATGAGAGACTCCAGCTACAGTTTGAGAGGAACATTATTATTTGAGAAATTGAAGATCCGTACTACTGTTAAAAGTCATTGTGTTTCCGTCAGGGGTGTTAATATTTGGAATAATTGTCCTGATAATATTAAATGAATGGTGAATATTCTGTGCTTGTCCTTTTGGATCTCTCTGCAGCTTTTGACACGGTGGATCATGGAGACTTAGTTGAGAGACTAAGGACTTGGGTGGGCATTTCTGGGTCTGCTCTGGACTGGTTTTTGTCTTATCTTTCACACAGGACTTTCGCTGTTGCTGCTTGTAAATTTATGTCCTCCTCTGCCATGCTATCCTGTGGTGTGCCTCAGGGTTCTGTTCTGGGACCTATATTGTTTGCGCTATATTTGCTCCCACTTGGTCATGTCTTGAGTAGTTTTAAAGATGTCTCCTACCACTGTTATGCGGATGACATCCAGCTGTACATCTCATTCACTCCTCAAACGGTCTCTAGGGTATCTGCTCTTCAGAACTGTGTTGAGGTTATTGGTGACTGGATGGCGGCCAACTATTTGTCCTTAAATATAGCAAAGACTGAGGTCCTTGTTTGTGCCCCAGACGAGTTTGTTCCCACTGTGGTTGGGAATCTTGGTTCTCTGGCCCCTTTTGTTCACTCAGCAGTGAGGAACTTGGGTGTTACGTTCGATCACTCCCTCAATTTTGACGCGTATGTTACCCGCCTGGCACAGTCTTGTTTTTTCCATTTGCGCAATATTGCCCGTCTGCGCAGCATTGTCTCGGGCGGAGATGGAGATGATCATTCATGCATTTGTGTCATCATGTTTGGATTACTGTAACTCTCTATTTTTTAGCCTTAGCAAGTCCTCTTTGGACCGCTTACAAACGGTTCAGAATGCGGCTGCGAGGCTGCTGACGAGGTCATCAAAGAGGTCACATATAACCCCAATCCTCTCCTCCTTGCACTGGCTCCCCATCCATTTCAGACTCCAATTTAAAATTCTAGTACTGACTTTTAGCGCTCTGCATGGTCAAATGCCATCTTATATCACCGGGCTATTACATCCATATGTGACAAGTAGGTCTCTGAGGTCTTCGGACCTGGGCCTATTGGTTGTGCCTAGGACAAGACTGAAGACCAGGGGAGACTGTGCTTTCGAGGTGGTGGCACCTAAAATGTGGCATGCATTGCCTTTGGACCTACGCTCCGTGGACTCTGTTGAAACATTTAAAGTGAAACTAAAGACCCTTTTGTATAGGCTGGCTTTGACCTAGTTTTTATGGTTTTATGTTTCTGCTGTTTTTAATTTCTCTGTTCTTATGTGAAGCACTTTGTGATTTCTATCTTGAAAGGTGCTATATAAATAAACCTTACTTACTTACTTAAAATACTTGGTACACTGCTTGGTTTTAAAAGGCTTTACAAAAAGAATATATTTACCTGCAGGGTTGGGAGGGTTACTTTAAAAATGTATTCTGATACAGTTACTAGTTACCTGTTGAAAAATGTAATCAGTAACGTAATCCAAGTACCATAATGTTAAAGTAATGTAATTTGATTACTTTCAATTACTTCTGGATTACTCCAATATCAAATATGCTAATACAGACAAAAGAAACTAAATATAAATAGTCTTGACCACATAGTACAGTTTATTAAGCAAAAATAAAACTGTTTCTTTTACATGGCATGTTCTGTTTTACTTCACATTATGAATTAAGAGCACCACAATATTGTTTTAAACACACCCAGTGTTCACCTGCTAAATTTTCAACAAAAAATGCCAAACAAATGAAGGATAATGAAAACTCAGGCAGTGTGCGGATGAATTTTTAATTAAAAGTGGCTTGCAGAACAATATACAAAACAAAAAAAAAGTCTACTACTTGTTCAGTAAATTCGCACCATGTTTAACATATCAGTCCACTTATTGAACTTTCAAAATAAGAACAAAAGCATAATGAAAACCATTAAGTAAATACTGTCAGTAAGGAGGCGTGGTCGCCATTTTAATTCCGGGCAAGTTAGTGATTTGCGCGCATAGACGTTCAAGAAACAGGTGGAATATGCCAGAAAGCTGCGAATGTTGGCAAAGCCACAAACAAAGGAACAAGGGAGACAATATTTCCTTCCATAAGTAAGTGGTTTTGGTTCTTCTTCTCACTTTGTCCGTGATATTTGGATGTTAAACAGCTGTATGTCTCCTGCCGTGTCGCCCGATGACATGGACCATTAACTCTTCACTTATATCTAGTTGATATTTTCCACTGATAGACTAATGTCTAGTTAAAATACTTGTCATTAGTGATTAAAATTGTTTGACAAGATTGTGGATTTTTTTTTATTTTTATTTGCACCTTAAAATAATGAGATTATAATGACCCGCGTTGTGCCGCTCACAGTCACACCCACACACAGAGATGTGCACCCACACCACTGACTTCATGAATGAAACTCGGTCAATAAAGGATAATTGTGTACAAATATAACATGTATATAAATGTATTGTAATGGTTTTAGGAGCTGCGTTGAACAGCAGCTCAGCAGCTTGAACAGCGCAGATCCGTGTAACTTTCAACACTAATATTTGGGAATGTGTGTGTGTCCGAGTACGTTTAATACTTTCCTGACATAATTTGATGTAATTTAATTTTACTGGCTCAATATCCAGGTCAAAATGGCATTTTAACACGTATTTTGCAAGCATTTTTCTGAGTGTGTCCAGTCGTGGATCTCCACTGAAAATGCATTAACAGCCGGGTACTTCATCAATATTTTGCCTGGTTAGGAGACGTCATGTCGCTGTTCATGAAGGGACGTTTTCATTTCAAAGGAAAAAAAATATATACAGATAACAGGGTTCTAGCAAGGATAACATTTTAGCATAGTGGTAATGTCGAGGGAGCGAAGCGACCAGGGGTGAGTGGGCAGCCAGTACATGACCCTCAGTGAGGCAGTCACACTCTTAACCTGAATTAGTTGAGTTTACTAGAGAATTGCGTGGAAACCCGTTGCCTTAAACCGCTTTAGTTTTTACACAAGCTAAAACTAATCAGGTTAAGTTGTATTAACAAATCACAGTAGTAGTTACTCAAAATCATTAGTTCACATAAATGATTTCTCATTGGTGCATAAAATAACTATTTTAAATTAAACATACGTAAACATATAACAAATAACATAATAAACATTATTAATCAATAGTTAAAACAATTTCTTAATATAAGTAATGTCTTTTCTTGTAATTTAATTAACTACTCCATCTTTATTTTGAGATTATAATGCATTGTTTCAACAAAAGTGTATGGAAGGGAAGGAATTAAAGAATACTGTGGTGAGTGGTGTGGAAGAACAAGACGCTCTGAGCTTTTCTGCACTCTGCCGCAAGGAGGTACCGTTTTATTTGCATTTAGAAAATGGTGGAAAGCATCAAACACAATACACTTTTCACTTATGGTGGCAACAGACACTTAACTAAACTTGACTAATTCAATTGAACTATTGAACTCAATAAATCAGTAACACTAACCACACTATTAAACTAACATGAAACACATTATCAACACTTAAAACTCTCAAAACCCTGTACTCCCATGATGCACTGCAGCATAACAGTTCACAGTCTTAGCAACCGGCCGGCGATTGCTACAATACATTTAAATGTTCCAAAGACTTTTATTTTAAAAATATTACAAAGGAACACCTCATGAACACCTTGTCAACCAAAAGACAAGTAAAAACAGGAAAAAAATGTGACAAATGTTTACTAAAAAAAGGCAACAAAGTGACACATAATATAACTGAATAGATTTCAAGTTCTACAATTTTGTTTAAAAAGTATTTAATACATTAACTAAACCTAAACAAAAAAAATTAAGTGCATGTTAAAAAAAAGCAACAGTTGAAATGTGTTTGATTTAGTAATAGCACACCAAATGATGAGTTATATTGCCAAAAAATAACTTCAGTTTAGCTAACGTGTTCTCACTGGACCACTCTTTGGGCTAAACTAATTTCCAGAAAGTTATCAACAAATAACTAACTTGAAGCCTACATTCCACTTTCTTTAAGTCAGTGTTGCTTTCAAAAACCCACAGCCAAGTGTACACTGTGTACAGCGGAGAGGAAAAAAAAGAAGAAGCAGCACTTAAACACTAAGCTATTTTCAGTGAACCGTATTTTGACCAGAAAGTTATGTGTTGCTCTCAAAATCCACAGGTTTTGAATTTGAGCACAGCAAGCCATGAGCAGAAGCAGCAGGATGAGTGGTCTTCACACTTGACATGGTTGCTAGGTAGAATTTAAAATGGGCCCCTCCCCTCCCTTACAGAAACTTGAGACAAAAAGTTAACTCTGCTTAACATGATTATTGCACCGAAAATTTCAGTTGAATAGTGCAATCAACTAATTTAGTTTAGTAATGAGAATGCTTTTTTACAAAACACGAAAGAATAATTAATGATAACTCAGAAATTTAAGTTAAAACAAAATCTGGGTTAAGAGTGCAGAGTCCGTGGACATTTTTAAGTCAAGACTTAAAACCTATTTTTATTCTCTTTCTTATGAGTAGTTTTTATTTTATGTTTTATTCTTTTACTCTGGTTTTTAATTAGGTATTTGAATTTTTATTTTTTTTATTTATTTAAATTTTTTATGTTGAACTGTTCTGTGTGAGGCACCTTGAGACGGCTTTTGTTGTAATTTGGTGCTTTATAAGCTGAATAAATTGAAATTGAACAACATTTTATTGAGTCTTAAAGTAAATAAATATGGTTACTGGAGCCTTAAACTCTGGACATAATAAACTCTACATGGTGGATCCTTGATCTCCGGACATAAACAGAAATAAAATCTGTTAGTTTTTGTCAAAAGCATTTCCTTTCAGACATTATTATTGGCATGAATGTCTTTCCATACCTATGAGCTGCAGCTCTTGCAGCTGCACTGCAGGTCAGGTTTATAAAGAATGCAAGACGTCTCATTTTGGGAGGAAAAACCGTTTTAGTCGATTGTAGTTTGTCTGTATTGCAACATTTGTAAGACGTTTCATTTTATTTAAAGCGGCGATTCATTTTGAAGTTATTAATTCAGAGAGCCGCGCAGCGTTTGAAGCTGTGACAAAAATGAGGCCGATTCTCGTTTCGCGACTGCAACAAGACCAGAGTCCCAGTTAGTGACTTTAATCCACACAAAACTGACTCATGATATTTTAATGGCTTTCAGAGGGGCGAAGAAGCGGACTTACCACTTCTGAAGAGCAGCGAATCAAAGAGCCACGAGCCATTGAATCAAAGCATTGCTTCGATTCACGCTTCAAACTGGAGTCGTGCTGCAGAAACGGTTGATTACAGAAGCTGTATTGAAAATCGTAACGGTCCAAAATAAACGTAACGGTCCAAAATTATAGCGTAACAGGCCGTAACGCAAGTTTGCGCTAGCTAGAACCCTGGATAATAGCATAAAATGCATTTATTGTAATCCTGCGAAGTAATCCCCATTTTTACTAAATATACCTGTAATCTGAATACGCCTTTTTTTCTGTAACTGTAGCGGAATACAGTTACCTTTTTTTCGTATCCTAATTACGTAACGCCGTTACATGTATTCCGTTAGTCCCCAAGCCTGTTTACCCGTTATAGGTTGAAGGATTAGGTTTACCATTTTGTCACTGTTCACTCTTACATGTTTGGTTGTGTTTTGAAATTTTGTGATTAAGTTAAATTGTTTATGCACCTTTTTTTTTCTTCTCTCTTGTACAGTTATTATGACCATATGTGCAGGTGTGTGTGTGTGTCTGTGTATACGAGTACATATATATATATATATATGTGTGTGTGTGTGTGTGTGTGTGTGTGTGTGTGTGTGTGTGTATACATTCTTTATTATTAATGGTATAAGGGGAGGGGGCTTATACGAGGTCTATTAGAAAAGTATCCGACCTTATTATTTTTTTCAAAAACCATATGGATTTGAATCACGTGTGATTACATCAGACATGCTTGAACCCTCCTGGGCATGCGAGAGTTTTTTCACGCCTGTCGGTTACGTCATTCGCCTGTGGGCAGGCTTTGAGTGAGGAGTCGTCCACCCTCTCGTCGTTTTTTCATTGTTTAGGAATGGCTCAGAGACTGTTGCTTTGTTTGATCAAAATTTTTTCAAAAACTGTAAGGCACAACTGAGTGGACACCATTCGATAAATTCAGCTGGTTTTCGGTAAAAATTTTAACGGCTGATGATAGATTTTGGTCTGGTAGTGTCGCTTTAAGGACGGTCCACGGCGCCTGATGGCAATCTGCGCTTCGAGGCGGCAGCGTCTCGCCGTTTCAAGTTGAAAACTTCCACATTTCAGGCTCTGTTGACGCAGTAAGTCGTCAGAGAACAGAGAACTTTCAGAAGAAGTCGGCATGAGGAGTTTATTCGGACATTCCATTGTTAACGGACATTTTGTAATGAAAGAAAGTGCGGGCAGAGTCGCATGTCGGGCCGGACCCGATCGCGGGGGTCGCGACAGGAAAAACACCTCCGTTGGAAAACTTAACGGGCAAGTTGGAACATGTCCAAGCTGTTAAACAATTTCTCAGTTACTCACTTGTTGAAAGCCATCAAAAGCCGCCTGAATTTTACAAATGGTTTTCAACACGGAGGTGTTTTTCCTGTCGCGGCGCACACAGATTCGCCGAGTCATCACGGAAACGACTCGGCGAATTTGCGTGCACGTCTTTCATTAAAAAATGTCCTTAAACAGTGGAATGTCCGCATAAAGTCCTCATGCCGGCCTCTTCTGAATCTTCTCTGTTCTCTCACGACGTCCTGGGTGAATTAAGCCTTAAATTAGGATGTTTTCAGGTCGAAACAGGCCGACGACGGCGCCTGGAAGCGCTGCAGGACGTCCCGCTCCGTGGGAAGTCCTTACACCGACAGAAACACCCCATAATCTCTCATCAGCCATTAAACTTTTCACCGAAAACCAGCTGAATTTCTCGAATAGTATCCACTCGGATATTCCTCACAGGTCCAGAAAAATTTTTGATAAAGTAACGCGCGCCGTCTGGAGCAGCGTGTGAAACAAAGGAATTCAGCCGAGAGGGCGGGACCACATCTCACTCAAGGCCTGCCCACAGGGAAATGACGTCACCGACACGCGTGAAAAAACTCACGCATGCGCACGAGGGTTCAAGCATGATTGGTGCAATTGCATGTCAATCAAATCCATATAGTTTTTTTTTTTTTTATAAAACTGACGGTTAGTTTTATAAGATACCTCGTAAGCTTTGCTTCTGCCTTCACCCTTTCGGCCACACGGATTTTTCGTACATTGTTTCTATGTTTTGTTATTGCCTTTGTTGTTGCTTAGCTGCATGTCAGATAAATAAATAAAATTCAGTTCAATTCAATCTGGGAGAAGGGCCTTAGTTACGGAAGTGACCAAGAACCCGATGGTCACTCTGTCAAAGAGCCAGCATTCCTCTGGAGAGAGGAGAACCTTCCAGAAGGACAACCATCTGTAGCAATCCACCAATCAGGCCTGTATAGTAGAGTGGCTGGACAGAAGCCACTCCTTAGTAAAAGGCACATGGCAGCCCACCTGGAGTTTGCCAAAAGGCACGTGAAGGACTCTCAGACCATGAGAAACAAAATTCTCCAGTCTGAACACTTTGGCGTGAATGCCAGGCCTCAAGTTTGGAGGAAACCAGGCACCATCCCTACAGTGAAGCATATGGTGGTGACAGCATCATGCTGTGGGGATGTTTTTCAGCAGCAGGAACTGGGAGACTAGTCAGGATTGAGGGAAAGATGAATACAGCAATGTACAGAGACATCCTGGATGAAAACCTGCTCCAGAGCGCTCTTAACCTCAGACCGGGACAATGGTTCATCTTTCAGCAGGACAATGACCCTAAGCACACAGACAGGATATCAAAGGAGTGGCTTCAGGGCAACTCTGTGAATGTCCTCGAGTGACCCAGCCAGAGGCCACACCTGAATCTGATTGAACATCTCTGGAGAGATCTGAAAATGGCTGTTTTTCAAGGATTTGTTGTCATCATGGGGTGTTGTGTTTAGAATTTTGAAGGAAAATTCAATTTATTCAATTTTGGAATAAGGCTGTAACATTAAATGTGGAAAAAGTGAAGTGTTGTGAATACTTTCCGGATGCACTGTAATATTTATCATCTAACTGCTATGAGAGCTTAACTCAACTGGACTCAGCTTCCAAGTTTGTGCATATGTATTTGAGCAGTAAAGGTGACATAGATTATATATGTAAATGCGCACCTTCGATTTAAGTGACACTTGAAATTAAGTCACATGACACCAGGGTTCACTATTGCTCCAGAAACGCAAATTATAACAGAATGTAATTTCACTGACGTTTTGTACCTATAGCTTCTTGTTGATGCAGCAATTTGTTTTACCAACAGCTGATTTCCATATTTGAGATCTTTTTCACCGTGAACGGGGAAATCGTGCAGTGTGCACTGTGCTGTGGCGTCACAGCTCAGGTGCACTGATCTGTGACGCCAACATCAAATCTCTCTCTGTGCTGCTGCTGGCGTTCTGAATGCCCCCCGTGTTTCCGCTGCTGCGCATTTTCAGTCACTTCAGTCACGGTTTCCCGCAGAATGCCTTTGGCTTTCCGGGGGAGGTTATGCTCTGTGTGGGATCTGAACAAACGACCTTGAGTTCAGATCTGTTCAACGGGCTCTCCGGAGGAATAGACTTCATTATGCATGCAATCTATTATTGATGGTGTTGAGTCATGTTACCATCAGACTCTGGGACCTCAAAGGTATCGTAAGAGCCCGATATCATCTTTTAAAACTCCTTTTTTTCCCTGCATTTTCTTGGTTATACATTTTACAGTAGATCTGTGTCGATGCATTTTTAAACCTGTGAACATTTTAGTGTTTTATGACACTGTAAAGAACGCCATTTAAGATTCAAACCTTTTAATTTAATAAGCCGCATAATTAATTATTGGGTTACATCAGTGACTGTCGCTCCCCTAAATTGGCCCAATTGAAACAGTCTGCTGTTCCACTCCTGCAGTCCTATTGGCTGGCGGCGTGATGGCTCCGCCCCCGTCTGTGGTGAGAAGCGGAGGCTGTTGACTCTGAAGTTTAGACTTCATCCTCGGATGGACCTTTGGAGCAAAGCTGCACCAGCTCGAGCGCGCGCGCCGTGCGCACTCAGAGTGTGGGATATTTCGCCCACTTCCCGCAGGCCCTCTTTTACAGAATGAGGTGCAGGTATGGCAAGGAGTAGCAAGTCAGCGTCGCGCACCCTGGAGGATTTGACGCTCGACTCTGGTTATGGTGGAGCCGCAGACTCCTTCAGATCATCCAGCGCGTCGCTGTGCTGTTCAGAGGCACATGGAGGCAATTACTGGCATTTAACCGACTCCGTGCACAGCCGCCACAACAGCCTGGACACTGTAAACACCGTCCTGGCCGAAGACGCCGAGATCCTGGAGTGCGCCGGCCAGTGCGCCAAGCTGCCCGAGCTGGAGGATGTGCCGTGGAGCCTCGGGGAAGTGGTGAGCGCGCTGAGCAGGGACGAGGAGATGAGCCTGCCGAGCCCTCCGCAGGACGTCCTGCTCCGACTCTCCGCGCTGGTCAGCCGCGTGCTGGTCAGGGTGGCCAAAGAGGCGCAGCGGCTGAGTTTGCGCTACGCCAAATGCACCAAATACGAGATCCAAAGTGCCATCAAGATCGTCCTGTCGTGGAGCGTGTCGACGACCTGCGTCGGCACGGCCGTGGGCGCCCTGTCCCTGTACAACATGAGCACGGAGGAGGACAAGTTCAGCCGCGGCAAGTCGGCGCGCTGCGGGCTCGTCTTCAATGTGGGGAAGTTCTTCAGGTGGATGGTGGACAGCAGGGTGGCGGTGAGGGTCCACGAGCACGCGGCCATCTACCTGGCCGCGTGCGTGGAGAGCCTGTTCCGCGAGGTGTACGCGCGGGTGCTGCGCAGCGCGCTGCTGGAGCGAGATAACGGAATCCCCAAATTCACCGTGGAGATCCTGGAGCAGGCCGTCAACGGAGACGCGGAGCTCTGGGGGTCCCTGCAGCCATGGCAACACCTGATCTGCGGCAAGAACGCGAGCGGTGAGTTCTGGAGAGCCAATGCAACAGGCTCACGGCAGTCGTGCACGCGCAGGTTTGAAGTGCCTCTGCACAGTCTCACTGGAGCAGGGCGCAGCGTTTTATCTGCAGAGGAGGCTGTGAATGCGCCTCTCACTTTGTTGGGAAACTGTTCTCACCAACAGTCACTGACAGGTGGCAGTTGAAATCTCCAGTTTCATGCTGCAGGAAAACTGCAGAGCTGCAGTGCGTGATGACAGATTTCTTTCTTCTCTTGCAGTGTTCCCTGGCAGGGCCTCATGCCCTCACCCTTAAAGGGTCAAAGGAGGCATATTGACATTTTTCTACATCTTAAAGATAAGCACCACATTTCTGTATTTGTGCACATAACAGAGACATTTTTATTACAGTCACCAAATCAAAAAAAAAAAAAAAAAAAAAATACAACAGTAAAATATGTTTAAAAACTAATTTCAACACTTTATACAGCACATGCCATTTGTATGGTGGCTGGGAAGTGCAGAACACTTTTACAAACAGCAGAATACTTTTACAAGAAATCCCAGAAGAAATTGACAAAGTCCTGAAACAAATTTATAAATGACAGATTTTGGCGGAAGTGGAATGTACCAAATAACAGACATCCCCCTTCCATCAGAATCTGTCATTTGTAATTTTGATTTTGCACTTCCCAGCCACCGCACTTTTCAGAAATATGATCAACACTCCAAATAAAAACAAAGTCACATTATTTGCATCACATACACATGCTGAGGGGTCACATGCAACAGGACCACCCTGGTCAGACTTTTTTTTCCGTGCCCCATCACACACACACACACACACACACACACACACACACACACACACACACACACACACACACACACACACACACACACACACACACAAAAAAACACTTTAAAATTTTGCTATTCATAATCTTCCTCTTCTCGTAACTCTAACCATAGCGTAAGCGTGTACCCTCCCCAAACTTTAACCATAACCCCCCCAGATCCCCCGTTTCACCCCGCATTTTTGTGCAATCAAGTCTCACTGCAGTGAGACTTGATTGCAGGGCATATCTTTTTTTTTTTTTTCTAAATGCCTGCTAAACATAAAGCATCAAGAATAGCCTTTTGGATGGCACCGTGACTTAATGACACACTTGCTTCGCAGCAAAGAGGTTGTGGGATCGCTTCCCAACTGGTCCTTTCTGTGTGGAGTTTGCACGTTCTTCCCGTGTCTGCATAGGTTTCTTCCAATAATAAAAAAATAAAATAAAATAAAAAAAAATGCCTCAAAAGAATAGTTCTCTGATTGTCATCCAAATTTTGAAAGTTGAGAATCAATGTTTTCATGTCATTGAGCAGAAATTTCCTTAAAATTATAATATCTCACACGGTATGCACACTTTCTTGAAACAGCTCCTTTTAGACTTCTAGTCACAGCAGGTAACCAGAAATTATTATTATTATTATTGTTATTATTGTTATTTTGGTGTTGGTGGTGGTGGTGGTGGGGGGGCACTGCGCTTTAAGAAATAGTATATTTGCTTAATCTAGTTATTAAAGGGAAAAAGTAAATTGTAACAAATCTATTAACTGATTTTCTAAACCTGCTTGTTCCGATTAGGGGCCCCTTTTTGGGGCAGTGTGTGTGTGTGTGTGTATGGGGGGGGGGTTCTGTGGAGCCTATGTCCCAGCAGTCATCTGGTGAGAGGTGGGTCGAACAATGCAATGAATCATTACAATGTTATTTCAGGTTTGAACAACCAAGTTTTGTAGGATTGGTTGACATAACTACTTGTATATTATATCAGGGGAGGTGATGGTCTAGTTGTTAAGCGTTGGGCTTGAGACCAGAAGATCCTTGGTTCAAATCCCAGCCTGACCGGAAAATCACTCATGGCCCTTGGGCAAGGTCTTTAATCCCCTAGTTGCTCCTGGTGTGTAGTGAGCGCCTTGTATGGCAGCACCCTGTCATCGGGGTGAATGTGAGGCATTATTGTAAAGCGCTTTGAGCATCTGATGCAGATGGAAAGGCGCTACATAAGTGCAGTCCATTTATTATGTAAATATAGGATTTCACTTTTGGAGTGTGTCCACTGGATCCTGTGCTTGATGTATTCTGACCACCTCCTCAAATAGATGTTTCATTTACTGTTTTGTGTTTTATGTATTTTGAAAACATGAGCAGTTCTCTGGCTGGTTGGTTGGCAGCAGATGATGAGTGGGTCAACATGTTTGTTTGTTTAATTTTGTTTTCTGATGGTGTTCTCTGGGTTAGATCAGATAGAACTTTATTGATCCCTTGGGAAGACTCCCTCAGGGAAATTGAGGCCAAGGCCTTTCGTCATTCGCTTTACCAGATAAAACTGCGAGCGGGGAGCGCCAGGGGTCCTGAGGGAAACTTCACAGGGAACCAGCTACTTGATGGCTCAATTAGTCTTTTGCCCCTATACCCGGGTCGGACGGCCAATTTGCACGCCAGGACTGCTGCGGATCTCCACCAGAGTTTCCTCTGGCTTCGCCCTGCCCAGGCATAGTTCACTGTCTTTCAGCTCCTATCAGATCCTATCTGGTCCATCTGACCAGATAGGATCATTTCACCAGATTTAAAAGGGAGTCATAAACCCACTTTCGGTCTATATTTGCTTTGATGTTGCCTTTTCCAGTTAAAAACTGATTTTGGTGTCAGCTCTGAAAGCAGGTGTAGCTGCATTCAGCTTTCACTGCTGTTTAACCACAAATTATTGACCAGTCAAATACACGCTCGCTGCTCTCTGATGGATACTGTAAAAGTACAGTTGAGGCTCCTGCTGCAACAGGTTTATGTAATGAAAGACCCTTGGGGACCATGATGCATTATGTGGGGTGACGTGAATAAAAGTGAGTTATAGAGTGAGCGAGAGAGAGAGAGAGAGAAATGGGCAGGCAGAGAGAAACTTCTGTAATCATATTGATGCATCACGAAAAGAAGGCCTGCAAGTAAAACACTTTATTTCACATTCCTGTGACAAATACACAACCAACCATATGTCAGCCAAAGATGGACTGTCAGTGTTCTGCAGTTTATGTCAGTATGGCATGTTTATGCCTTTTAGTGTTTATGCATTATCCAAATGACTTGGAATCAAAATCACATTCTCCTGCATATTGGAAGCAATGAAGTGTTCAGAGATTTGCTCAGGGACTGTTTGACACACAGAGGGCCACTGGCAAGATTTGATCTACCAACCCTTTAGTTAATCAACAGGGTCGAGCCTCATTAATTACACACAAGATCATGTTTGGTCTTGTACTTTGTGCGCTACATCACTTTGCAGAGATCTTTACCGCCTCAGAACTCTTGATGTGCCTATACATTAATTCTGTTTTGTTTCCATTGCAAGTATTGGTGATATCATTTGCTTGACTATATTAGCTCCACTTAGTATTTCTGTCAAGGAGGTCATTAGCGCTGCCAGTGGAGGTGTACGCTCTTATCTTTGCCTTGGTCTCTATGCAACGCCTAATCTGATTTTGATCAAACTCGGCAGACACTCTGGGCCTATTAATGGAAAGATGCAGTGTGATTTTGTTTAAGATTGGTTAATGGTCAAGGTCAGAAGTTAAAATCAAATTTGCAGCCCTATGCTAATATAATCTCTCATTTCATTGTTATGCTGATGATGTTCAGATCTACCCGCATTTAACATCAAAATCCAGTGACTCCGTACATCCATGTTAATCCATGTTAATCCATACTTTGAATAAAACATGACTGGATGACTGTAACTCACTAGAGCTGAAACAACTAATCGAGTTAATCTGTTAAAATTTATTATTAAAATAGTTGTCAACTAATTTAGTCATCGATTAGTTGCTAAATAACTTTGTTTTACTGCAAATGTTTTGTTTCTTCCATATAATCAACCGAGCTTTGCTTTGAATCTAGAACCAATGAAGGAGTGCTTCGAGCTGCTGCTTCATTGGTTTCATTTGTTTTATTTCGCTTTATCTTAATTTTTCCCCACTAAAACCCTAAAGAGCATATGTCTGTGAGTAATATTTACCTTTTTTATGTTAAACTGACCTGTTATGGTCTTCTGAAACAGTTGATAGATGTATTTTATGCTAATGCCAATGCTAACATGTTAGCATGTCTATGGCGTTTTCAATGTTAAAGTTAGCATTAAGCTGCTGGCATTTCAGCATGTTTGTGCATTTGTTTTCTGTATAATAATTAATGGCTCTGCGTTTGTTGGCGTAAAAGAGTCAAATGTATTATAAATTATAATATTTTTTAATTTATTTTTATTTATATATTAATAATAATGGCAACAATAATAATAGTAATAATAACTAATAATGCTACAATACAATTATAGAGAAAGAGACATGAGTCACATGTGTCATTGTGAAATGACCACAGAGTTTACAAGTTTACAGAGAATGTTGCACATATAATGAGTAAGGCTACAGTTTTTAATTTAGGTTTTATGGTTAACTGGTTATGCTAATTGCTCATCTGCAAAAATCAAATATCTGCAAATATCTCTTTTTTCACCATATATTTTATAACATTTATATGTTTTAATGTTGTTTTATGACAACTCAGCACTTTGATAAAGCGATGTCATTTGAAATAATTATTTTTGTTCTTTATTATAAACTCTTTTATTCTTTATTATTTTATATTTCAACAGCCAAGGGACATTTGAAGATTTGTTGATTTTCAAGTATTTTAAGTTTTCAAATAATGTTCCGTTGTTAAATAAAGTTATGGAAAGAGAGAAAAACTGTTTCCCTGGCACATTTTAAAAAAAATTCCCCACTAATCCGATTAATCGATTAATCGTGTCGAAACCCCATCAGATTCATCGATGATCCAAATAATCGTTTGTTGCAGCCTTATAACTCAATATATTTTTGCCTGGACTAGTCACTCTTGCAGCTGCCTGTTTCCTCTCTGGCAAACGCAAGTGTCCCACATATCCCCCGTCTTGTCTTGGCTGCATTGGCTTCCGGTTGCTTTTAGAATAGATTTTAAAATTTTATGATTTGTTTTTGAAGCTCTCAATGACTTAGACCCTCAGTACTTGACTGAGCTCCTCTGTGTCTACGACCCTGCCAGAGCAGCGACTCAACTGCTACTGGTTACCCCAAAAATGAGGCTAAAAACGAAAGGTGCCAGAACCTTTGTGGGAGAGGCCCCTTGGCTCTGGAACAGCCTGCCCTGGCACATCCCCTCTGCAAGACCGATCAAGGTTTATAAATCTCCCTTAAAGGCGCACCTCTTCTCCCTAGCTTTTAATCAAATTTAAGTGGGTGTCTTGCAAAATTTGAATCAAATTTTAATTAATTTCATTCTATTTTATTATATTCTATTTCACTTCACTGTGTTATGTATTTTAACATTATGTCTTTATTGTAATTGCTGCATTTTATTGATTATCTTGCTTTTAATGTGTACAGCACTTTGGTCAAACCTGGTCTATAAATAAAGTTTGAGTTGAGTTAATATGTAAGAAAATGGTTAATTTTATGGAAATGAGTTCAGATATTTTATTGTCCATTAATTCAATAGTTTAAAGGCCATTGTTTCATTTTTTGCGACATGCCTCTTGCTTTGAATTCTGGACGCAGCTTTGTTCTAGTCTCTGATCACTTTTGATCTCATGTTTTTATTACCGTTTGTTTGATTGTCAGCATGATACAGTGCATCCAGAAAGCATTCACAGTGATTCACTTTTTCCACATTTTGTTATGTTGCAGCCTTATAACAAAATTGAGTAAAAAAAAAATCCCTCAAAATTCTACACACAACACCTCATAAGGACAACATGAAAAAGGTTTTATTGAAATTTTTGTCGATTTATTAAAAATAAAAACTAAGAAATCACATGTACATTTGCTTAATAATTCCTGTTGTTCAATACTTTGTTGATGCACCTTTGGCAGCAATTACAGCCTCAAGTCTTCTTGAATATGATGTCACATATTGATATGATTGTCTGTAAATAGTTGTAGTTTTCCAGGGGTGTAAAGATGAATTGTGAATCATGATAATCATAAGCCTGTATCAAATTGTATTAAAAAAATAGTATTTCTTCCATGCAGCAATGGAATAAATAATATCTTGTCCAAGAGTCATAAATGCTTTATGAAATGTGCAAAAATGAAACTGATAACATCAAGGATTACAGCTTTTACTTCAAAGTAATTTCTTTCTTCAAAGTAAAATATTCATGCATTGAGTTTTAGAAAATTGAACTGGAAAGATTTTAGGTAAGGTAAAAATAAAGTCACGGCCTGAACATCCAGTCATTGTGCACATTCAGGGCACTCTGCATGCAGTGTGCTTCCAACTGTGCTCGAGCTATAGGAAAGCGTGCAACTAGTGTTGTAGGGAGATGCAAGAAAAAAAAGTGATTCATATTGACACATCACTTTTGGAAAAGTTGCATAATGGAGGTGGTTGATGTATAGTGCAGTGCTGTGGAGGTGATACTTGGATTGCATGATAATAAACAGTAAGACTGATATGGATGTCTTGGGGGGGGGGGGGGGGGGGGGGGTGTCTTAATCCTTCAGTGATCTCTACACCTCTATAAACCAGTAGTGACAGATAAGGCAGCATTACTTGGGCTGACCTGCACAGAACCACTGATGGCAAAAAGGAGCTTTATTATATCCCTCCATCTATTCTCTCACTCTGCCAAGCAGGAATAATTGAGGTCATTTTTCTATATTATGCTAATGTACCGGCATTGTGAAGACACCTTATGAGTAAGTTCTTCTGGCTTTTTGCTCGGGGTCGCCACACCAGGTGTGATATGGAGCTGCATATTGATTTGGTACACATTTTACGACCGATTGCCTTCCTGAAGCAACTCTGCATTACTTGGAGAAAGTGTGCAGGTGGTCTTTAACCAGGAATGTTCTGTTTATAAAGCACGTTCAACTCACCACTTGGCCACGTTGGTCTCCATTTTGTGTGTGTCTGTGTTGTCATCAAATAAATGAAGCATTTTCATTTTTACGAAGGCCTTGTGTCTGTCTGTCTGTCTGTCTGTCTGTCCTTCCGTCTGTCTGTGCTTAGTTTAAATCCAGTCCTATTACTGCCAGGGGCTTCATATTCACAGGGAACATTCTTGGGACACAGACTTTGGACAACTTCAAAGATGGCTAATCTTGACCTGTTTTAAGAGGTCAAAAGGTCACATTCTGCTTCCTATTTTATGTTTATACGGCCAAGGGTATTTTAATATTGCATTATTACCCAAGGCCATCAAATATAGATATTGCGGACACTCTGCATCTGTCCATCTGTCTGTCTATCTGTCTTTGTTCTTGGGACACAGACCTTGGACAAGTTCAAAGATGGCTAACTTTGACCTATTTTAAGAGGTTAAAAAGTCACATTCTGTTTCAATCTATTCCATTTTTTGTTTTGAGCGGCAGTGGTGACAGCCAATGAGAGAAGAGCGCACTGTGATGGCCGTCACAGGTCTCTCAAAAAATGCCTCATACGTTTCTCATATGTTCTGTAAAAGCTAGCGAGAAACACTTACAAACCTGAAAACGCTGTTTCTGGAACCCAAGAAGACCTCTGAAGTGATTTACAAGACATTTAGCAGACATTAGCATGGTGACGTCAAGGTGGTAGCTAGCTACAAACTCAGTCTTGTTTGTATAAATATAACCTCTTTCTCATATATTATGTAAATGCTAGAGAGAAATGTTTCAAAAATGTCGGGTTTTAAAAAACGCTGTTTTTGAAACCCGATAACACCTCTAGAGTGATTTTCAAAACATTTTGCGGACGTCAGCATGCACGATAAATTCTGGTAACTCAAAGCAAACATCTGCTTTTGTCAAAAGCTCAAAAATGTAAATATTGTTTATGACTGATTGATAGAGGGGCTTTATTGAACATGTGCAAATTGTCAAATTGTAAGTGAGACAATAGGCTCTCTCTCTCTCTCTCTCTCTCTCTCTCTCTCTCTCTCTCTCTCTCTCTATAATATATATATTTACACGAGGTCTGTTTAGAAAAGTATCGCACCTTTTTATTTTTTGCAAAAACCTGATGGATTTGAATCACGTGTGTTTGCATGAGCCAACTTTGAACCTTCGTCTTTAAACCGGTTGTACCGCTCCTTAATCTGTGTGATGCCCATAGGATCGTCACCGAAAGCCGTCTGAATCATCCGAATGGTTTCCACCTGGCTGTTGCCCAGTTTCTGGCAAAATTTGATGCGTCACTGCTCCAGTTGTTCTGTCTTTTTCCTTGAAATGAAAATCCACCGAGCGCGCTGCACCCGTCCCACACAGAGGCTGCTTACCAGGAAATGATGCAGTCGACAGGCGTGAAAAAGTTCACGCATGCGCACGAAAGTTCAAGGTTTGCTCATGCAAGCGCGCATGATTCAAATCCATCAGGTTTTTGCAAAAAATAAAAAGTTCCGATATTTTTCTAACAGTATACAGTGATATATATATATATATATATATATATATATATATATATAACTGATGCGGGTTGATTTTGACATGCAGGCGGGGATGATAATATATGGTAAAATCACCAGTGTAAAACTAACACTGGCAGTGTTAAATTAACGCTATCAGTGTACATATGGTCTTACTCTGGCCAGAGTGAAACCATATGTACACTGTCAGTGTTAATTTAACACTGGTGATTTTACTGTGTGGGATGTCAAAAAGTTTTGAGCCTCGCACATTTTTTCCCAGTCAGATATTACAATGCATCACACCTGATCTACATCAATGCCTTAGCTACTTATGTCATGTAGGATCATATTGCTCACTTCAATTGTTGAGTCATAACACTGTGTGGAAGAGACATACTCTCCAGTGTCAGTCGTGGCATTCTGCTTCACCAGGACAACGCACCAGTCCACACCAGCCGGGTTGCCATGGACGCTGTGCGCGAGTGTGGCTATGAACGTCTTCCTCACCCACCCTATTCTCCAGAAACTAGCCCCTAGAGCAGGGGTAGG